>NC_080043.1:6276909-6576909 GCF_012489685.1 Lotus japonicus
GAAACAAGGGAGAGTTTGGAGAAGTTACTGAAAAGAAGTAACCAAAAACGCTCTATTTATAGGGTAACAACCAAGGAATGCATTAATTAATGGCAATCAGTTGCCAACTCTTCATCTTATGGTTATAGACCATGCAGATTACCACCACCATCGTGAAGAGCTTTGGCTTTTAATGAACAAAGACTTGCATTGAATCAAGAAAACGTGGTATAAGATTGCAATAAATTGGTTCATTCCCCAGAAACAAAGCGACGACTATGTGAGGGGGTGCAAGGAAGTCTGAACGATGCAACAGTAAATGAATAGCCGTCAAAATAAATGCGTAGTGGAAACTGAAAAGACTTGGCAAATTAAACGTCAAATTATATGGCTTAGGTGCCAAAACCATTGTCGAAATATTACACGCAATTGGCATAGCCATGGTTAGAATAGTGCCATCATTACATATTAAAAAAAAAAAAAGAGTCCTACAGCAGGGTTTTAAAAGAGTTCAAACAATCAGCAAAGGTGGCAATCTTGGCATCGAGACCCTTCTTCACAGCCTGATCAATCTCCAATTCCTTGATAACCTCCTTTGTCGAGATGATCAGAGCCTTGGAGTCTTTAGTAAGCACATCCAACTGATCCTTCACAGCAGGGCCTTCCTCGACCAAATCAGCTCGCTTTTTCTCCAGTTTGGTAATCTCTCGATGCAGCTCTTCAAGTTTGATGTCGACTTCAGAGATTTCATCTGCGATCAAAACCTTCCTAGCAGTGAACTTCTTGAAGTCCTCTTTCATTGCTGCAACTTGAGCTTTACCAGCAGAGACTTTTGCTTCCTTAAAGCTGACAGCTTGGCCAACGTCCTTGACTTGATGAAAGGTGGCTGAAGCATCCACTAAAAAAGATTGAAGGTTAGCCAAAGCAGCAGCCTGTTGAGAATCGAGTTTTTGGCCAAGAAGGAAGACAAGCAATTCCTTAGCAGCATGGCTCGCTTGAGGATCAGCTTGGATCTGGTCGAGAAACCCATTGGCGAAGACAATAGCCTTTAGCCGACCCATACTCTCCTCGATCTGCTGAGAATTGGCTACCCCACTTGATTGAGCAGTCTCAGCAGTGGCATCAGCTTGACGGGGTGGAGAGTCCCATTCCAAGGTGCCATCGAGGAAGCTATCCAAAGCTGCCAGCGGGTCCTCCTCAAATAAAGTGTCGAGCTTTTCACTAGACACATGAGATGAAGAGCCACCCTTGGTTTGAGGCGAATGTTGCACAGTGGCAGTCGATTTTGGAGGAGGCATAGGGCTGTCATCCTTGCCTGGAAGAGGCTCTGTTTCGCGGATGGGAGAAGTTGCACCCTGAGTTTCCTGCAAGAAAAACCTCTTTAATGCCCTTTCGATAAAGTAAAACGCATATTAGAGGAGTCAACAAAACATGAAAAGTATAAAGATACCTGGCAAGCAGAGTCCTTAGAAGGGCTCGAGTTGGTGGAGCTTCTGGAACGACGAGGAGACTTATGACGAGATTTGCTCCTGACCTTCCTCCCTCCCTCAGATGTGGAGGTCTTTTTAGCTGAGGATGCGGCCTTGGGAGGTTTCTCGACACCTTCAGTTTTGGATTTTGCAGGAATGGGAGCTGGGGAATTCTCACGAGATGGAGGATTGGAAGTAGAGTGCTCATGAACATCAGTCTAAAGGAAACAAAACAAACAAGAGATGACTCAGATTAGGAAACCACGGGTTAAAAATGTCACAAGGTACCCTCGAGAATGGAGAACATACCTGAATGGCGGCGCCGCCACCACCCTCTTTGTCATCGACTTCTGTTTGAGCATCAGATGCCAACTTAGAAGCCCCACTAGGGGTGGAAACACCAACCCCCTTGGCCCTCTTCTGACTGGCCGAAGCAACAGGCTTAGGTTTCCGTTTTCGACTCTGTCGAAAAATACGTCAGCCCATAATCCAAAGAAATCGAAAAGGAAAAGGTAAAAGCATGAGGAAAGTACCTTGAGCTTGTCAGCAAGACTGACATCATCATCCTCGTCATCATCATCATCCTCAATCACGACTGGCTTGTCCTTGGAGGAATGAGCCACTGGGGAAATAACTTGAGGAGCTGGTCGAATAATGACTTCAGCTGCAAACAAAAGAAAAATTAAGAAGTAAAACAGGAAAACCAAGGCCAAGTCGAAGTATTACCTTGACCAATACGCATGTTCAGCGATATGTGGTTGAAGATTTCGACGGGCACATGATACGGAAAGTTCCATAGGTGGTACTTAGTCCAAGTCACTCGCTTTCGAGGAGGTAGAGCTTGATTGGCCAACACATTTATGTTTACATGGTCAACCCATTTAGGCAAGACCGGTGGAAAAGCCAATGCAAACTTACTCGTAGGCAAAGACGGGAACCTAAAGCCAGTTTTTCGAATAACAAAAGATAGACCTTCCTCACCAGGAGGAACCACTAACTTGGATTTCTTGGCTTTAAGTTCCCATTTTTGCCTTAATACTTAGGCCGCTTTCGCAACTGTATCTCGAAGGCGAAGAGTTGGGTAATATACCACACCAAAGAACTCTTGAAAAGATCGAATTTCTGCCAGGTGCATACCTTTGGTCTTCTTCGGATCCTGCTTCTGCAAAAGAAAAGCATCTGTCATGCATTGCAGACAATCGACGAGGGGCTTCGAAATTTGAGCCCAATACTCAGACCACCAGGCTTTGAAAGCATTAGTGGCATAATATGAAGGAGCGTAAGTGAAGGGGCTCAGGTTGAGGAGTCTCTTGTTATAAAACTGAACAGTCGTGTCGAAAACAGAAGCCCTCTTAATAGTTCCGGGGTACAGGACTAGACTCTTGTCAAATAAAGTGTTGGGTAGAACTTGGCTAAGCCCAAACTGTCGAGAAACCAATTGAGGGTTGTAGCCACATAGAGTGTAGTCACTGCTAGCAAAGCCCACAGTTAAAACCCTAGGAGATAAGAGGGTCCTCCAAAGTATGATGTGGTGCTCCTTGGGCAACGCAGAATCAGAGGCATTAGGATAAGAATTCCTCAGCCAGAAAGGGCCACGAATAGCCTTGCTGTAAGGAGAGAAACTGGAACGGTAGTGCTTCAGCTCGAGAAACATGGTAAATTACTTCCTGAAATCAGCTTCGAAACTCGACGCATCATAAGCAGGGGTCAGGGTCTCAAGCCTATGGGCATCGATCCTGGTGTTAGAAACAGTTAGAGGATTATCTTGTACCGGCAGAAGAGATTCGAAGACTGCATTCAACCAAAGTTGAAACAGCCAAAGTGGTCCAGCCGCATTCAGAGAGACGGTCTTAGTATTCCGGATATCCTCGACAGCTTCATTCAGCATTTGATACAGGTTGCCAAGGACGAGCCTAGCCATAGCAAGTTGTCGACCCTCGTGAAGCAGATTGGCTAAAGGCAAAAGCTTGGCAGGTATGCGCAAAGATTTGGTGCAAAAGACATAAGCAGACAGCCAATACAGCAAGAAAGCGACATGTTCAGCATCAGACACCTCACCATTCTCGACATAATGGTCCTTAATGAATCGACTAAAAGAAACGTTGTCAGTAGGGATCGAGATGGGTTTAACAGGAGCAGGTGCAGAGTGATAATCATCACCAATGGGCCACAACCCGGTGATAGCAGCAACATCCAAGAGGGTGGGGGTGATCATACCAAAGGGAACATGAAGGCAATTAGTGGACCTCTCCCAGAAATAAAGTGCACTCAGCAGCATAGCAGGGTTATACGAGATTGGAGATCTCGACAGCTGAATCAAGTCGAGAATCCCTACATCCTTCCAGTGTTGTCTCTTATCTCCCTCAACCCTATCTAACCATTTCAGGTAGGCCTTGTCGTTAGCAGAAGGGTTAGGAGGGGCTGAACGAAAGGCTCGTTTTGGGTCAGAAAGAAATGGCATACTGTAAGAGGGTTGAAATGCCAAAACGAGCTCCTTTCCCCTAACGCTAGGGTGAAATGATTCATGTTCTTCAGGGAGACTATTGGGCATATCATGCTTCACTACTTTCAAAGGGCCCAAAATGGCGCGTAAAGTACCATTAACAGAGAAAGGAATGAGTACCTGGGATTTCCAGATAGCTCTCTTCTCTGCTTCGTTGGGAGGCTCTGGGATTGGCACGCGCTTGGACTCATCCAGCTTAAGCTCAGTGGCCAACGGAATGGTTTGCTCAGGATTGGAAGCCATTGAAAGACGCAGTAAGTATTTCAGAGAAGACGGAAGAAGATGAAGTGATGAAGTCTGGAAGAAGAAGTTGCAGGTTGGAGGAAAGAGTAAAGCTTGAACAAGGAATACCAAAAGGGTATTTATAAACAGAAGGGAAAACGGAACCCAAGCCGCATTGAGCAGCAATTTATAAAAATTTGGGGTCCAAGCGATTATTTTATTAGTTAATTCATGTCACCTCTCAGCTTTTTGGCATAGGTGAAATCATGGCCCTAAAAAGGCTATAACTGTCAGCTAGTGGAGAAGTCATCAGACGTTATGGCTGCCGATTGGACTTGAAGATCGAATGGTCGAGAGCACAAAGCATTTGAATCGTTGGAATCGAACGGCTGCGATATAAAAAAAATGCTTGGTGTCTTTGAGCTAAAGCAGTCGACAACCAACATTTTTGGGGGGCAATTGTTAAGCCAAAATTACAAGTACTACAATTCTCGACACCATGGTGCAAAAGTGGTTTCTCGACAGAAAGGGTTGGGCGAAGCCGGCAACTCAGCACACGATGTCCCTCAAAGACAAGTTAGTAAAAGCCATAACTCGACACACTCAGAAGATGAAGAAATCTCGACCATCTTAATGGAAGAGGCAGTTACCGAATAACAAGCAACTACAAGCACGTGCACACACCCACGATGCCACGAATAGCAACGGTTGCCCACGCCTCAGAACCATCCACGTGGCAATAGAGTCACGTGCGCGAAGACCATCGGCTAAACGTGGGGTATGGCGCCAAAATTCAAAACCCACGAAGCCATCGTGCATCCAAGGAAAACCGCCAAGAACATGGGCAGAAAGAACAATATAAATAGAGGAAGCAGCAGCAGAAGAAAGGGTTCCCAACTAAAAACTCTGAAAATTCACCAAAAGCTCTAAACGTCCGCATCAATGAGACTTCGAGAGCAGAACGTGATGATGGAGGAGTATGTTGCAGAACCAACGCTTTAGTTTCCCTGCATTTCAGTTTGTTGATTTCCAGTTCTTGTGTATAGCTTGTTTTGTCGAAATTTGCTTTCATGCTATTTTAGTTTGCTTGACTGTTTTGTAATCGACTCATATTCAATAAAGTCCAGTTTCGTTTGAGTTGTTTATTGTTGTCGAGAATACACTCGTTCACACACTACACTTTGGCAAAGCGTTTTCTCAAAAGGACCCCGAATCTAAACTTCCTTTAGTCGAACTAAGAGGATATTTGTTTACCAAAAATCCGTGTAAACAGCTGGTATTTTTGCTTTGGTCACTAGCCGACGTTAAACACTAGAGAGTGTATGCTACTTTGGCCAGTGATTGTAGTGTCGCCTTGAACTGACACAAATTTGTAGAAAATTGATGTGACTTGACGCTAGTTTAGCCGACACAACATTTAAATGAGTACTCCCTATTTTTGGTGGTTTTGCGTCGACTAAGTTGAGGCTGTCGAGACAGAAGCATCCACAATTTTAAAAGGAACAACCTCAACAGAAACACCTCCACCATAACCCGCAAGTGCATTTAACAAAAGAAAGGTGAACAACAAGAAGCCTACGACAAGTTTTGTGAGAACAAGTTTTGTAAAATATTGAGTCAAGAAGCCCAAAAACTAGTCTTGTTTTACGGGGGGAACCATAAAGTCATTTTTTCACGATTGCATAATTGATGCAAGCACATTATGGAGGCATAATTGAAGGATGTTTTCTCTAGTGGAATAATGAAAGACGTCAATTATAAATAGTAGGTGCAGCTCATCAATTTAAATAACATTTAATAAGAAAAAATTACTTGATTGTGGAATTCGGATTTCTACTCAACAGACAACTATTGAAAATATCTCGTAAAAAACTGGATCCCGTCACTGATTAACATTCAATTGGAACAATTATGCTGGTCAACACAAGTTTATCAAATAGTACAAAATTATAAAAGCTGAAACTGAAAACAAAAATTAAACATGATTTAAAAAATTTTCAAAAGTTTAAACTCAACCATCCGTTACTGAATGAAAGCAAATGTTAACAAACTCTGACGTTAAATTTACTCCATTTGTTTTAACTACAGTTCTATTTTTTCAACAAACAACATGCCACTTTTTTCAAACCCAAGTTTTTTTCAAACTCAAGTGGAAAGCAGTAAAATGAGTAATGATATATATACACATCTTACTTTCTCTTCCATCTTATTTCCACATATTTTTTCTTTTTATTTTTCTGCATTTTCTATCATATCACAAATCATATTACTAATTTCTCTCTCAGAGGTGAAATTGGTTTGTAAATTAAACATTATTCGCATAGTATTAATTTCGATTTACATACCATCCAATTAGGCACAAAATAGCTCAACGAAACAAGTAATGTCGTGTTTGGTTTTGCCAACATATATGACTTGTTTCTTATACAAAAGGCATGCTTATATGGAGAGATTTCAACACAACAAAAATATAAAACCCAAGCATACACTAAAACTGAAATCAACCCAACATGTAATGATAAATAACAAACTTTATTGAGCAGGATATAATGTATTCATCATTCCAAAACATTAAGAGAGAAAATAAAAGGACTAGTAGAGATTAATCAAAACCAGGACCATAAAAGAAATCTCATTACTAAAATTTTCATATGGTAGTTGTGTTGCTCCTTTTTCCCAATCACAATTTATATATGCATCAAACTTGGAGGTGCAAGTAGTAGGCAATGAAGGAGAGGAGAGAGGCACCAACAAATGAAGCAAGAGAAGCAGCACCACTAGCACGGCCATCTTCTGGGGCTGGGGCTGGTGCCGGGGTGGGACTAGGAGCCGCAGCATGGTGGTGGTGGAGGTGGTGATGGTGGTGGTGACCGTGGTGATGAGCCATGACAGCGCTGATGAATGTGGCTGCAAATAGGACAACAAAGGCAACCTTCTTCATCTCCATGGTATATAGTTGGAGATTGCGGTTCCAAATATGTTTTTTTAGTTTGCGGGCTGCACAATTTGGAGAATGAGAGGGTTTTATAGTGAAAGGGAACGGTTACAAGACTTTGTGATTACTCAATCAAATGCCTGATTTTGTGATGATCTCTTATTTATTTATTTTAGGAAAATGGCTATATCATATATAAATAAATTCATATCTAAACAAATTGGAGTCCTTCAACTAATATCAGACAATTCACAATTCATATTTCATTTCATAGTATTTCACTAAGATTGAACGATAAATTTAAGTTTAAAAATTGAACGTTGGATTTTGATCGAAACGCCTCAAAATTCTTTACTACTCCCTCCGGTCCTATTTATAAGCAATAAAAAAAAAATTCACATCTATCTATATCTATATACTATAGAAAAGAAGAACTCTGTGAGACCCACTTAGATGAGTTGGCACTCCCAGGTTCACTCTTATCCACCCTCCCTCATTAGCTGACAAGTGTCAAGCTCTAAATCATTCTGACAAATTTATGGTGAGACAATTTCTCCTTAATTTTGGTTTTGTGGCCCATCATTGACAATCTATTGAATAATCATAAAAAATCTCATTAATTGTTGATTAATTTTTTTTAACTGTCCATTTATGCTGAATCAAAAGTCATCACCCATCATTAACTACTTATGGAATAGTCATTCAAAATACTATTAATTGTTGTTTAATTTTTTTTAAACTCTCCATTAATGCTGTAACAAAAGTCATCACCCATCATTGACTACCTATGGAATAATCATTCAAAATCACATTAATAGATGTTTAATATTCTTATTCATACATAAGGCTTAAAAACAAAAACTTTCTCACTTTTGTTATACGTATTTTGCTTTTTTTTTTATGTGATTAAAACTGATTTTGCTAACCTTTCAAAAAGTACGTTTTTGAAATCAAGATTCAAATTTTAAAATTTTGACAACCTATAAATTCAAATTTTGAATATTCTTTTTGGAACAATATTCTCCTTCCTTTTTTCACGTGCAAACAACATAAACCCTAATTGTTTTCATCTATATAAACTCTCTTATGTAATTCTTCTCCTCTATCATTCCATTATTTAACCATCATCTAAGAGCTTTGAAATAACTATTGTTGTGATGACTGGGAAATTGAGAAGCAAATGTTGAAAAAGCAAAAAAAGTTTAGGTATTGCTTCTGATTCAACCAGTTTCTTGCCATATCATAAGGGTATAGTTACATTTCTATGAACATTATGAAATGATCTGCAACGTGTGTGATTTATTGAAATGATTTTGATTAGAGTGATGTTTTTTTACTTTTCCTTCTGTAATTTCATAGGCCTCATCACCATGGGACTTTTATTGCGAATTGGAATTGGGGATGGTGAGCTTATATGAAAGATTCTTCAAGAGTGAATACAACAAGTGAGGTTTTTGCCCTCTTCCTACTTTCTGTTAGATTTTGCTGAATTTTTTTGTTTGTTTTTCCGGAGTGGCTTGGTTGAGTTTTGTTCTACAATTAAAAACCAAAGAAGAGATACGAGGAAGGAGAGGTAAGCCTTATGAATTTTTTTATTCACATTTATTTTGAGCAAAGCATATTGAAACATATAACTCAAGAAACATATACATCTTTATATTTTAGGCATGAATCTTCATCTACTGACCTTGCTGCTTGATTTAATGTTTAGCATGTTACAATTTGGTTATACTCTTTTTCTTTTGGTGTTCACAGATTTTGGTTGATGATGACAGTGTTGAACAGTTGCGGCTTACATAATTAGTATTAAGTGATGTAAGTCAAAATAAAATTAAATACTATTATATATGCACATGCTATCACTATAGATAGTTATGTATTGTGAATTTCAATTTTTACTCTTATTTCAGGATAGTTCAGATCCGTTCATGACAAATACTTCTAGATTAAAAGCTGATGCATCTTCTTCCAACTTAGCAAAGATTGTCGTTTTATGTTGTAATTTATTTATTTATTTGTGCACTTTGAGTTATTTACTGTTTTGCGTTTAGATTATGGTGTGAATATTATATTTTTTAGGTCATATAGAATTTTTTGGGACATAATATTATATTTAAGTTAATGGAGTTCTTTTTTTATAAAATGTAAACAAAAATTGAGATTTGAGTTTGAAATTTTAATTGAGTACTAAATAATAGTAATTGGAGCCTAATTTTCAGTCAGATTTTAAAACACTTGATACATTTTTTTTAACAAAATAAGCAAATCAATAATAAATATAATGGGTAGATATTAACTTTCTTATGCAAAATCAGATTTAGTTTGTGATCAATATAAATAAGAGAAATTTGTTTATTTAATGAAAAGGAAATGAATAATCAATTTTAAAAAAATCATTTTGATTGGGATACATTTAATTTCAAGGTAAAATAAATTAAAAAATGTCAATTCTGTTTTAGTGAATAAATTTGATTTCTCCTTTAATAATAATTAATGGAGTTTCTTTAACTTTTTTATGTAATAAATATAAAATTTAGAATAATTCCATAGATTATGGTGTGGATATTCAATTTAATATTGAAATTTGAGTTTGAAATTTGAAATTGAAAATTGGTTGTGAATAATAGTACTTGCGTCAAAATTTATGGTGTGATATTAAAAAAATGTAAACGCTTAATCCTTTAGTTTTAATGAAAAAATAAAATAAATATTGAATTTAATGAGTGCAGTACATAATCAACTTTCTTAAGCAAAATCAGATTTAGTTAGTTATGAGTATAAATAAGGCAAATCCGTTTTTTAAGTAAAAAGGAAATGAATAATCAATTTAGAAAGAAAAAAAACATTCTAATTGGGCAACATGAAATTTCGGAGTGGAATGATGAAAAAAAGAGTCAGTTCCGTTTTAATGAGTAGATTTTGATTTTTCCTTTCATAATAATTATTGGGGTTTCTTTTACCTTTTTTAGAAAAAAGGTAAATAATGGAATGATCTCATAGATTAAGGAGCGAATATTTAATTTTATTTAATTAATTTATTATTTTTAAAATTGTAAAAAATAATTTTGCGATTTGAGTTTGAAATTTAAAATGGGTACTAAATAAAAGTAATTTGATCCAATTTTTCACTCGGATTTTAAATTATTTTGCTCAGACACAGAATACGCTTTTCTTTCCACCCTAAATCATTTGTAAATTCATTCATAATAATTAATTAGGTTTCTTTTAATTTTTTAAGAAATAAATATAATTTATAGAATGATCTCATTGATTAATGAGTCAATATTCAATTTAAGTTAATGGATTTCCTTTTTTAAAAATTGTAAAAAAAAATTGAGATTTGAGTTTGAAATTTAAAATGAGTACTAAATAATAGTAGTTGAGGCCAAATTTTCAGTCAAATTTTAAAACATTTTTCTTAAATGAGTACTATATACTTATGATTAGATTACATGGTAAAAAAGTTCGACGGGGAAAAACATTCTACACAAGAAATAGTTCATGTAAAAACTAATAATTTTTGCTAACTCTTCATTCCCATCCTTCCCTTATGGCTCCTAGCTTTTACCACTATTGTTAACTCTTGGGAACAATTTTTAATCTAATTTAAATATATTTTTTATAATTTTAAAAATATTTAGGATTAAATGTATATAAAGTTTTTGTCAAATTTTGCAAGTTGTGTAATACTCATTGATATTTTGTTTGGTTGAATGCTCATTTTTCAATTTTTCATATCTTAATTCAAGGCTTAATAGCTTTTTTGGTCCCTCACTTATCACAGTTTTGCACTTTTGGTCCCCAATAAAAAATTAGCATTTTTGATCCTCCACATTGCTTATTTGTTTGCAAAAATGATCCCTATTTAGACGAAAACTGCAAAAGTGTGTAAATATGAGGGACTAATTTTGCTAATTTTTTCCTAAAGGGACCAAAAGTGAAAAATTGTGATAAGTGAGGGACCAAAAGAACTATTAAGCCTAATTCATTAATCGTGCTTAAATAATGAGATCAATATTCGCCGTGCAACGCACGGGGTAAAAACGCTAGTAGTTTAAGAAATGTAGTTAAACTAGATAAAATGCATTAAATATGTCTTGAATCAAAATAAACTTCCAAAATTACCCTTTATTATTAGTGTTGGAAAGTGAAAAAGAGAGAGAATAATTAATGAGACACATTTTACAAGTTAGAATTAATAAGGGCATCATTGGAAAAAAATCATTAATATAGCTCAAACTTTCATTTGGTTCTTATAAAAAGGACCAAGATTTTTCTTCTCTTTCATGCTTATAAATAGGACCGGAGGGAGTACTTAATTAAATATAGGATTTCCCCCATTGAATCCAAATTCCAAGTTTCATCGTTGTCATTAATCTATCCGATTTGTTTTATTCATGGGAGGGAGTGATTCTTGTTGAAAATCTTAACCGACTCTTCTTGTGGGGGCGTTATTCTGCTAGTTAAATGCTTTTGTTATTTTAGAAAACATTTTTTTTGAAAGTATTTTAGAAAAAAAATTACTATAATGATATGTGCCTTTCCAGACTACAGAGATGTAGATTTATAGAATCGGATTTTGATTTATGGGAGAGATATTTTGAGAGATGTAATTTATTTATTTATGACACATGTATTAAGGAATACCTTTTTTGGTTTAATTATATTTTTTGTCCCTAATTTATTGTAATTGTGCGATTTTGGTCTCACTATTTTAAAACAAACAATACATCCCTCTTGTTTGTGCCGTCAACAATTTCAGTCAATTCATTAATGTTCCGTCTAAAATGTAACGAAAGTGGATGACATGACCATCATTAATTGAGTTGGTACCCAACAAAGCATCCACATAATTAATTTGGAATATTAATTTAACTTACAACAATTAATAAAACAGAACTTAAAAAAAAAACTCTTCATCTTTTTCTTCATCTCTCTCAGACCCTCACACAATCACGCTTCCACCTCTCTCTCTCTCTCATTTTTTTTATAGGCAAATGTTAGTTGTTAGAAATGTTAGTAAATTAATCCCTCTTCCGGGTTCAAACCCTTCACCCCACCCAACCCTTATGTCCATAACTCTTACCACTTGAGCTATCCTTGGGGACGGTTGATTCTCTGGTATCCACCTGTTTCATTTTGTTTCTTCATCTGCAGGTGTGTCTTCATCTTTGTAGATTGCAATTTCTGCTAGTTTCCTCCTCCATTGAAAAGGAAAAAGAAAGAGTTTTTGGCGTACGATTTTATTGGTTGCAACTTGCAATTGCTATTGTTGTTCTTATTCTTAGTAGTTTTTTTTTTGCTATCAATTGCTTCTTCTTCATCTTGTTACTTCATCTAGTGGTGCCTTTACCGTTTTTTTATCACTATGCGTTGCTGTACCTGCAAGGAAAGTGAATTAGGATATGAGTTTTGTATTTCTTATGAATCTTGTTATAGCAGTTGTGGGAGGGAAGGAGAAGTTGAAGAAGAGGTGCAGAAGATGGTGGGGTTGCAGACAAGTTTTTCTGGGTTTGAGCTTTTGGTTAGGGAGTCTTGGGTGTGATTGGTTTGGAGAGAAGAGAAGGTTGACAGTTTTTGTTTTGATTTTTGTTTTTGGAATTTAATGTATGTATTAATTTAAATACATCAATGATTTGGCACGTGGATTTTTTTTTTTGATGCCATGTCAATTAATAAAGTTCATATCATCAAATATTAACGAATGGACTAAAATTGTTGACAGCACAAACAAGAGGATGTAAATTGCTCGTTTTAAAATAGTGGGACTAAAGTTGCGCAATCGTGATAAATCAGGGACGAAAAGTGGAATTAAGCTTTTTTTATAGGCAAATGTTAATGCTCAGTAAATTAGAACAAATCATCCCTCCTCCTGGTTCAAACCCTGGTCCTTCATCTTCAATTACCCTTAACTCAACCATGTGAGCTACCCATCCCACCCCGCATTTGTGCCTCCAACCCCCGCGGGGGTGATCTGTGATGATGGAAGGTGGGACATAGAGAAAAAGAAAGCTTAGACAAATGGAAAATTGGATAGAAGAGTGTTTCTTTTTAAGACATTACTTAGAAACTGTAATTCTGATGTTGGTGTTGATTCTAATTGTGATTGCATTTTAACTAAAAAAGAGTTAAAAGTAGAATTGGTAAAACGTTATTAAAACACCATTGAAATTGTAAAAACGACAAATAGATAGGAAAAAAAAAGATAAAAATATATAGTAACAAATATATGGGAACAGAAGGAGATATTATTATTTCTATTAGCTACTTTAGTTAAAGACTATGTTTGACATGTCATTTCAGGTAGCTTATTTGACAAACTTAAAGTTTATTCGACTAGCTTAAAACTTCTTTAAAAGTGTTTGGTAAATGAGTTTATATCACTAGCTTAAAATTTTTTCAATAAGCTACCAAATGTGGTAGCTTATAACTTAAAACTTATTATGCGTTGTGTCACTATTGTATCCTATGGGATTCTGGTAAATTGGGAGCCATCTCCTTGGTTTCAGCCACAGAGAGGTTTGGGACAAGGAGATCCTTTGTCTCCCTATCTGTTCATCCTCTGTGTGGAGGCTTTTTCAGGACTTTTGCTTAAGAAAGTGGCAGAGAAGAAGGTTCATGGGATAATTGTGGCCAGGGGGCACCGGAGGTGAGTCATCGACAGTTTGATATTTGCAAGGGCATCTCAAGAGGAGGCTAGTAATATGATTGAGGCTATCTGTGGCTATGAGAGGGCTTCTGGACAATTGGTGAATTTGGATAAGTCTGAGGTAATGTTCAGCCAAAATGTGCAACAACAACAGAAGGTTATGATCCGAGATAGGATGGGTGTTAAGGCTGTGAATTCTCATGACAGATATCTGGGTTTACCTACCATCATTGGAAAGTCGAAGAAGCTGATCTTTGAGCGGGTTCAGGATAGATTATGGAAGAAACTGAAGGGATGGAAGGAACAATCTTTGTCAAAAGCGGGAAAAGGAAGTTCTACTTAAATCGGTGGCTCAAGCTATCCCATCATATGTTATGAGTTGTTTTCGCATTCCAACGGGTATCTGCAGAAATATGGAGGCTATGTGTGCCCGGTTTTGGTGGGGACAACGGGAGAACGAACGGAAAATTCATTGGATTAGCTGGAAGTCTCTATGCAAACCAAAGGTGAATGAAGTATTAGGATTTTGTGACTTTGAATACTTTAACACAGCTTTACTAAGGAAGCAATTCTGGCGCATTTTGCATAATCAGAGTTCTCTAATTGCTAGACTATGGAAAGCCAGATACTTCCCTCGTTCTTCATTTTTGGTTGCTCCTCTCGATCATGATCCAAGCTATATTTGGCGAAGCATATGGGGAGTGGGGGATGCTGTGAGATGTAATGTTAAATGGAGGGTTGGAGATGGCCAAGATATAAATATATGGAGGGACTCGTGGCTGCCTGGAGATGCATCAGGGATGGTTTTGTCCACCAGGCCAAACTTAACTGAGGCAACGGTAGTAGCAGATTTGTTACAGGAAGGAACTCCACCAAGGTGGGATACGGGCCGCATTAATGCTTTGTTTTCTCTAGAGGAAACAAGGGTAATTCTAACTATTCCTTTGAGCTGGTCAAGACGAAAGGATCGTATAGTGTGGCGGTGGAGGGAAGATGGAATCTAAACGGTGAGCTCCATGTATATGCAACTTCAGAAGGTGAAATTGGAGGATTTGACAGGCTCCTCAAATACTTACCCATGGAGACAGGTATGGAAATTGAAGGTACCCAATAAAGTTCGACATTTTGTGTTTCGACTTCTATCGAACTCGCTGCCCTGTGGCACGTGTTTGTCTCGACGGGGTATATTCAATCCACCATTTTTCCATCTATGTCAGCAACCGGTAGTGGAGGATTTGGAGCATTTTTTCTGCAGTGTGAGTGGACACAGAGATTATGGTTTGCATCCCCTGTTGCCTTACGTTCGGGACATGTCGTATCTCTTAGGTTGTGGCTGGGGGACCTGCTCACACATGGAGATGAGACAGTGGTGCGGCAAATAGTTATGCTTCTTTAGGCGATATGGAAACAACGCAATGGTATGTTTTTTAAGAGAACCCAGCCAAGTATTGAGAACACCTATGCTAGCTATAGCTTTAAGGATGTTAAGTGACTGGCTAGAGATGGAGAGTCTCACGAGGAACAAATGGATCGACCAAGCACCGAGATTATGTGGACGAAACCAGATCCTGGGATCCTAAAAATCAATGTGGATGCCAGGTGGTCGGGGGAACAAGGTCAAGGATATGGCTTGGTGGTGCGCGATCATGATGGTGAGTGTGCGTATGCAGCAACCAGCTACTCTACGGTTCGGATGCCGGCTTTGATAGCGGAGGCTCAGGCAGTACGATGGGCAATACAAGAAGCACTAAGCCTTGATATGGATTCCGTGGTGGTAGAATCAGATTCATTGGAATTTATTTCCTGTTTTGTAGGTAAAAATGTGTAGCTAGCATTGAACCAATTATTCAAGATTGTAGGGACCTAGCCATTCAGTTTGCATCTTTTAGTGTTACCCATACTAAACGGGAGGGAAATAGAGTGGCTCATGCACTAGCAGCTACAACCTCAGAATATCAGAACACATATTGGTGGTATGATTTTCCCCTGTTTCTAAATTCTGTTCTCCTAGTTGATTTATTTTCCGTTTATATCTAATGAAGAAGTACTTTCCATCAAAAAAAAAAACTTAAAACTTATTGATTTTATTTTCATTTTTATCTTTATCATTTTAATAAAATTCTACTATTACTCATATTTATAATATTAATGAATAGCTTATAAATATTTACTTACCTTATAAAGTTAAAAGGTGTACTTAAGATTCGCCACACCCTCAAGTAACATCTAGAAATATTTAAAAAACCAAAAAATAATTTTTTTTTTCTATCAATGGGCCGGTTTTCCTAAAACAAACTCACATAACTAACATAAATTTGTCACACCTTTAAATAGAAATAGAGGTGCACCACGGCGTAATTTTCTTGAACATTTCTTATCGACCTAATTTTGACAAAACCTCATAATGACCTGTAAATTTATCATCTTATGGCCGGTAACTAAAGCGTACAGGTAAAAATATGAATTGAAACCTGGTGCTTAATTGGCATTAAGTTGCGCCAGGTGTGTAATCGTTGAACCTCGTCCTATAAAAGAAGCCAAAAAGACATTCATACATCATGCCCATACTTTCTATAACATTTATAGAAATTCAAAATAGTTCATAGATTTACAAGAAAGATAAAATATTTACCATGTGCATCCTTTCATCTTCTTCTTGTGTGGTAAGCAATATTTATCGTATAAGTTCCAAAATTTTATATATATCATGCTTATTTAACGTTCTTGTATTTTACACATGAGCACAAAAGAATAGTGCTAGAAGTCGTAGTTTCTAATGTTGTAATTGTAATGATTTTTGTACAGGTTTTTATATCTAAATCAATGGCATCTTTATTACCGATACTAGTTTTACTATCAAGCACAGCATACTCAGCACACCCGGGGTCCGAGAATCCTATCAAGTCAGCTACGTTCTTATCTGAAAAGTTTGAGATAGGACCTGGAAGGATTGTAGAGAAAGCATTTATAGATATTGATTTTCCAAGGGGGCATATTGGAGTTAAGAGTTTTGATGCTGAACTAGTTGATGAAGAAGGGAATTCCGTACCTTTGCATGAAGCATACCTCCATCATTATTTCATTTTAAAATACTTAGCAAAAAAGAATGTTTCACGCGACCCTAAGGAACATTTTGTGGGTTCTATTCCTGTAAGAAACGCAGGAACATGCAACGGTAATATTCTTTCATATTTTTGGGCTAAGGGAGCTGAATCACGAGGAACACCGTCAAACCTTTTAGACCCATTTGCATTGGAATTAGGTAACCCTGCATCTATTCCATCTGGATATGAAGAGAAATGGCTCACTAACATCATGACCATTGATACACGTGGTGCAATAAATAAAGAATCTTGCACACAGTGCACATGTGAAGCTTACCACCTCCCAAAAGATTTTTATAACACAACAAGGGATTTTAAAGGGAAACTACTGACACCTACTTATAAAGGAGGATTATTTTGTTGCCAAAATGGATTTCAATGCAAATTGGAGAAAGGTTTTCAAGCCCCAACTAGAAAGTTTGCCCTAAGATACAATATAACATGGGTTGATTGGAATGAATTCCAAGTTCCCGTTAAGTTTTATGTACTTGATGTGACCGATCGAGTGACAAGAAATGGCTCACAAACAATCCATGATTGTCAGGTTTGTAGGTTCTTTAGCATATTGCGTTATATAGACTTTTATATTTGAATAAACTTGTAACTCATCGCAATAGTTATTATTTTGTTGGGAACAAGTGGGTAAAAAAGATCTCTCAATTGTTTTACAGATTGATTATAGTATTCCAGCGACTAATGATGGTAGTAAGTATCATGTCGCGAAAGCTGACATACCGATAGAAAAAGGAGGTTATCTCATCTATTGCACCTCTCATATGCATGCAGGTGTTGTTAACGCAACTCTATATGGACAGGTGATGTTTGTCATTTGTTATCATTCTCTTATCACCTTTTATGATTAGTTGGTAAAATTAACTTGTGTTTAATATTCTGTTTACTTGATATGTTTCTCAAATGAAAACTTTCCTTTTCTATATTGTATAAAATCTAATATTATAATGCATTCTCGCTTCTAAATATTGTGTTTTTAATTAATTTTAGGATGGAAGGGCATTATGCACTTCAACACCAAAATATGGAACAGGAATGGAACCAGGAAATGAGAAAGGTTACGCTGTTGGAATGTCTGTTACTTATCCAGAACCCGGTTCAATCAAGATCAAGGATGGTGAAACTTTAACTTTAGAATCAAGATATGAAAGCGGATTTCGCACAGGAGTTATGGGACAAATGTATATCTACACAGCAGAAAAACTACCACAATGAGTTTCTTTTGTTGTATATCAACGAGAATGTAATATCAAAATAAATGATTCAAAAGAGATAAAATAATCGGAAAGGTTCTTTCTATAGGTTTCCACTATGTGAGGACTACACTCGTGATATCTAGCATGTTGTGATTGTTTGTATCTCATGTACAATTTCAGATAAGTGGATGTTAAATTGCCACATAGAATGATTTTCATTGTGTCTAATTTTGTCTGAATCTTATAATTATGCTTAGGCTTAATTGCACATTTGGTCTCACACGAACTGTTGTTTTGCATTTTTTGTCATAAAAGAATGAAAATAGCAGACTGAGTCCTAAACGAATGGCTTCGTTAACATTATTGGTCCTTCCGTCAAAATTTTAACAGAAGTTACTAACTACACTCGCCATTTTACTATTCTCACCCCTCTCTTCATAAATAAAAAACAAAAAATGAATTAAAAAATAAAAAAAATCCAGAAACTTCTTTAACCCCTTAATCTTCTTCAACCACTTTATCTTCTTCTTATTTTTCTTCTCCCTCTCACCACTAGAACCCTCCCCACAATGTATTAAGGAATATTTAATGTTTTTGTTAGCTACTTTAGTCAAAGACTTGTTTGACATGTCATTTCAGCTAGCTTATTTGACGAACTTAATTGGCTAGCTTAAACGTTCTTTAAAAAATGTTTGGTAAATGAGTTTATTTCACAAGCTTAATATTTTTTCAAAAAGCTACCAGATCTGATAGCTTATAACTTAAAGCTTATTGATTTTATTCTCATTTTTATCCTTATCATTTTAATAAAATTCTACTATTACTCATATTTATAAAAACAGTGGACCCTACAAATATATTTTTTTAAATAATTACTATTCAATTGTGAATAAAAATCTTAAAAAATATTTTGTTGATTTAGACAAATATAAGCTTACTCGATTAAATTAAAATATAAGTTTGTTTATTTTTGTAACGCCCCAATTTCTAAATCAGGGATCACATTAGTAACCTGACAAATATGAGGATTAACTTGGGTTTTTTTTTTTTCAAAGGGTGATAATTTAAAAATTGAGAAAGGCCCATCATCACCCAAGCAATGGCCCGAGATGTTCCCAGGTAAGCTGTCATGGCACAATGCCTGATTGAAAGCACTTCTTTCCTTAGATAGAATAACTCGAGTTCTTACTTGAACTCAAATAGGGTTTTTGATAATATTTTAAAAACATTTTCAAAACAATTCCATTATCCATTTAAAGTTCAAAATCAATTCAATTAATTTATTCTAATCAACCTTTTTTCAAAAACTTGAATCAATTTCTCATTTAATTTTCAAAACTTGTTTGATGAATTAATATTCAAAATAAATCAACCACCAACGTATTTAAATAATATCCCGAATAATATGTAAGATAAAACCGCTAGCGTAAAATTCAAATAAAAATATCGACGTACGTTAAAAATAAGAACCACGGTTTAAAACGAAATCCATAAACGAGAGTTCAGTCCTTTAAGCAATCACCCCAAGAAACTCATCACGCAAGTGTCGATCTTTTGTGTCGCCACGTCAACATTCCACACCAAACTCGTCGCTCTTTAGAGGTCAATTTCCACCACTTGGCTCTCCATCGTCTAAAGCGTTAAGCGCCCAAATAATCAAGTAGCAAACATTAAGGGTTAGTTCCAAAAATAAAACAAACAACAAGAATTCAAAACTAAGATAAGTCACTGATTTTAAGTTCAAGATAAAATAAGGTGACAAGAATTCAAATTCCAAATTAAAAATAAGATGATGGTTTCAAATTTTTAAGATAATAAAAGATAACAACAAACTCAAAGTCTTAAATTTTAACATGCACCAACAACTTTAAGACAGAGAAAAACAACAACTTATCAAGAACCCAAAACAAGCCATACGAAATTCATCAAGCAAGGTAGGGTTAGTCCTAATGTCTACATGCATCTACCAACATGGATCAATCTACCTCACAAGGCTAGATGACTTCGTCGTCAAGTAATTCAAAACAACTCAAAAGGTGGGACAATTACCACTATGTTGTCACTTCAAGCCAAATCCTAATTCTCAAGTTAGCAAGGCAAGTGGCCCACGACCACACATATCAACAAGGATGTTGTTTTTTCCAAATTTGTATACAACAAGTCGATTTTTTTTTTTCTAATTTGACATCTTAACATGTATCCAATATTTTTTATGACATAGGCATACATAAATCAATCAATACAATAGCATAGCATGAAAACAACAACAAACGCCTCAACATCTTTATCTCATATACATGCAAAAAGTAAAAGCAGGCAGACTCACCGCTCACGCACTAGGAAAGAAACTACCCTTACCTCCTCAAGTTATAGCTCATAAGATGTCAAACCTATCAAAAGAGAATATGAATATCATTAATAGATGTTTTTATTCAAGCAACTACCCCTCCCTATCAACCCTAAACCTGCGGCCATACAAGGGAGGGAGGAAAGAAAATTTCTTTTCTTTTCAAACCCGATTTTCAAACCCTAGGCCCTCAAGGACCCAAAAAATGTCTCTCTTAACAAAAGTTTGGAACTTTTAGAATTTTGGAATAAAAAATAGAGAGATTACTCCTCTCAAGGTTTAGTTTTTTATTAAAACGTTCAAAAGAGACATGCTTTATCGAAACTAGTCAAAAGATGGAGAAGATTTAAGCCTAAGAGACAAACCTCGAACTTTGGAGAAAAGAGGAAGTTGCTAAAGAACTACCAATGGTGAGGGAAGGTTTCGGCCACCAAGGAGTAAAAATACTGGGGTTTTAGAAGTCTCAAGTGTTTATTTTTTGGGTGAGGGATCAGCTACTGGAGTTTATGATTGTTTTGTTGCTCTCACTAAAGCTTTATATAAAAAAACCATCACTCAACCTATCCCCTATGTGAAACTCGGCCAACACCTACAAGATAGGAAGATTTTTTCTGACTTTTAATCCCCCTTTCCCCTCCTTAGGTCTAGGTTCAATTTCTAACCTTTTCTTTTGGAATTTATTAGATAATGTAAGCCAATTGTTTCTAGAAAAGTCCAAAAATTAAGATATTAATTTTTTCATATAAATAACTGATCACATTCAGTTTTCCTATGTTTTCTCTTCTTCAAGAAGCTCCATAAAATTTTTAAACTTAAAATCACTTAATTTGCTTAAGTTTCAAGCCAACTCAAATTTTAATTGATTAATTAATTAAGAAAAACAAAAATTTCCAAAATATATAATTTTCCACTCCAAAAATATTTGTAAATGTTTTCAGATAATTTTCATTATTTTTAATGGCTCATCTTTCAAATTTTTCAAAGACATATTAAAGCTATAGTTTCCAAATCATATTTTTATCATTAAATTCAAATAATTACAAGACATTAAGGATTTTTTTTACAAAAATAATTATTTTAAGTCATATCAGACCTAACATCAATTTATTTCAATTTTATAGCCCCCTTTTCAATTTTATATCCCCCTTTTAAATTATTTTCAGTCATATAATTTGGGTCGCTGGAAACCTATTTACCTCTCCAAGGATGGGCCTCCAATAACTCATCTCTTTTTTGTGGATGACCTCTTACTGTTTGGGGAAGCATCCCTAGAACAAGTGGGCTTAATGATGAATTGCTTGGATAATTTTTGTGCGGCCTCTGGTGAGAAAGTTAGTAAGGAGAAATCCTGCATCCTTGTCTCTAATAATATTAATCTCTCTGGAGCAGCTAGCATTAGCCATCTAGCTGGCATCCACCTCACTTCCAACCTGGGCATATGCCTCGGAGTTCCTCTCCTCCACAAAACTCCCACTCGTGCATCTTATGATTTTATTCTGGAAAGAACCCAAAAGAGGCTTAGTGCTTGGAAAGCCACTTCTCTCAGTCTTGCTGGTAGGGTGACCTTGACGCAATGGGTAATATCTGCTCTCCCTTCCTATTGCATGCAAACTATGTTGCTGCCTAAGGGAGTTTGCGAGAAGTTGGACCAACTCCAGAGAAACTTTGTGTGGGTTGCGGAAAATGGTATTAGGAAAATGAGCCAAGTCAAATGGGAAACGATTTGCAGTCCAAAATCCCAAGGAGGGTTAGGCTTTCGACTAGCCTTAGATTTTAATAAGGCTCTAAATATGAAATCGGGCGGGGTCTCATTCACCAGCCATTGTCCTTAGGGGTTAGAGTTTTGACGGGAAAATATGGTTTTGGGAAAGATGCACTGCCACTGGTTACGAAAAGGAATCGTGAGTCCTTGGTGTGGAGAGGCATACGATCCACATGGGAATTGCTGATGAAAGGTTGTAAGTGGAAGGTAGGAAACGACCATGATGCTAAATTCTGGTCAGACCCTTGGCTTCTCTCAGGGCACACACTCAAAGATGTAGCACTGCTACCTGTTCCTCTAGAGGACCTTGAAATTCCCGTGTCTCATTACCTCGAGGCAGGGAGGGGTTGGAAATCCTATCTTTTTGCTAACATTCTTCCTTGCAGGTTCTTCAATGAAGTCATATTATACAAAGCTTCTTTCAACGACACTAGCACCGCATATGAGGTGAAATGGACCAAGAACCCTTCAGGATATTTTAGCACAAAATCAGCTTACGAACTGATTGCAGATATCCAAACCCAGCGACAAGATGAAGGGCTGTGGAAGATGGTCTGGAAGATCAAAGGCCCGCAAACAATTCGAGTTTTCCTGTGGAAACTTCTCAACAATGGAGTGTTTACTAATGTACTCCGTGTCCAGCATCTTATGGGATCCTCAAAAATTTGTCCTCTGTGCCAGAGTTCGGCAGAGGAGCTGATCCTCCTCTTCCGTGATTGCAGTGCCATTTCAAATTTCTGGAAGACAGCACTTAAGGCGGACAAGGATACAATAATTTCTTCACTTTGGATTGGGCCCCGTGTGTAGCAGGAAACATTGCTGGTCTCACAAAGGGGAATACTAATGTGGATTGGCCGCGTTTTTTCTCAACTAGCCTGTATGCTATTTGGCGGATGCAGAACGAGCAAGTCTTTGACAACTCTCCTCACAACACATCGAGAATCTGGAGCTTGGTTCGATCTTTAGGTGCGGAAGATATGGTGTGCGCCACTACTCTCAAGCGGGTTGATCGTGCCCTCACAGTTCGCCAGCACAATGCTTTTGATCAAGGATCTTCTCACAACAGTTTGGTGCATTGGTCCAGACCCCCTGATGGTTGGTTTAAGGTAAACGTTGATGGCGCCCTTAATTCAAACAATGTGGCTGACTGCAGCGGGGTGGTTCGAGATGCAGCAAGAACTTGGCAAGTTGGCTTTAGTTGGAACTTAGGAGAATTACAGAATGTGACTGCTTTTCTTCCTGAACTCCTAGCCTTGCAATTTGTAATGCACCTGATCATCAGTCAGAACTTCCCTCAAGTTATCGTGGAGAGCGACTCCATGGAAGTGGTCACGTTGTTCGACGGTCACGACATATCCTCTCATCAGTACAACCACATTATCCTGGGCATTATGCGGCTGAGGGAGGCTCATGAAGCTCTAGGGATTCAATTATCCCCAAGAGAGTCTAACTATTTGGCTGATTACCTTGCAAAGGTGGGTATATCTTTAGATTTTGGGAATCACACGTTTGAGTCTCCCTTTGGTGAATGCCATCGCCGGCTGCAGCAGGACCTGTTCCTCAGTGGCCTTCTTGGTTTTGGACCTAGTCTTATTTAGTTTTCTTTTGATGGGGCATTAGCCCCTCCCTTTTAACAAAAAAATTTTTTGATCTAGATTTATGAAAAAATCTCTAAACAAATCCAAATTAAATCTTCTAACCCACTTTTCTATCTCCTAGTCATTAATCTCGGAAATCATGAAATAAATAAGGTTATTTCTATTTTATTTTTATTTTGATGACTTATATAATTAATTAAATAATTATCCTAAGTCTAATTATAATAAATATTCATTTCTGCCGTTTTACTTTCAACTGTCTAACTACAAAAATAATTCATATGCTATCAACCATCGTCTAGCCAAAACAATACCAACAACAACAACAATGATATTAACTTATGAGAAATTCCCCATGCATCATGCAATTTGAACATTCTCATAATTTTGTCAACAGTAAGTAAATCGACAACAACCAATTTATGAAATACAGACAACCAGACAACGATTAAGCAAATTACATATTATTATAGTAATAATAATATAATTATGTCATAGTAATTTATTTCATAAACTGAGGGTCTTATAGTTTTATTCACTTTAAATTAATAAAAAAATGAAAATGAAAATGAAAAATAAACTAAAAATTGATATTATACTTTGAGATGAGAAATAAATTGAGCTAAATTAAAATATTTGAAATGGTAATTATTTTAATATTTTAATATCATGTAGGTATTGATGTGTAAATAAATATAAAAAGAACTATACAAGATGCCCTTTTATTTCATTTTACAATTTCAGCTCGTTTAACAATTAGTTTTACCAAACACTTGTTTCCAATCAGGCAGCTTTTCAGCTATCAGCTTTCAAATGTCAATTAGCTTTCAGTTGTCAGTTAGCTTTTAGCTAGCTTATAAGCTTTAAACTTGCTTTTAAGCTTTCAGCTAGCTTATTAGCTAGGCGTGACAAACATAGCAAAAAAAAATATTTTGTTAGGTTTTTTAACTAAGATATTTTTTAAAACAAATCAAGATATCTAAATATTTTTATTAATATTTGACTACTTTGAATACTAATTTTGTGTCAATTTTTTATACTAATTTTGCATTTATCATTTAATACAAATTTTATGAATATTAAGTTTTTTTGTATGTTGTATATAGTACAATATCTGATAGTATAATATGTGATAGTATTAGGGTAGATATGATTGAGCTTGATAAAAAATTAACATTATACAACATTTTGTTATATATTGTATAAGTTATCATTTTGTTTAAATTAATATAAACTTATGTTTCATGAAATGTTCAATAATGATAGATATTATAAAAATGAGGATGATATTAGTGGGTGGTATTGAGAACACCTATGCTATAGCTTTAAGGATGTTAAGTGACTGGCTATAGATGCCAGAGAAACGAGAAGGAGAGTCTCACGAGGAACAAATGGATCGACCAAGCACCGAGATTATGTGGACGAAACCAGATCCTGGGATCCTAAAAATCAATGTGGATGCCAGGTGGTCGGGGGAACAAGGTCAAGGATATGGCTTGGTGGTGCGCGATCATGATGGTGAGTGTGCGTATGCAGCAACCAGCTACTCTACGGTTCGGATGCCGGCTTTGATAGCGGAGGCTCAGGCAGTACGATGGGCAATACAAGAAGCACTAAGCCTTGATATGGATTCCGTGGTGGTAGAATCAGATTCATTGGAATTTATTTCCTGTTTTGTAGGTAAAAATGTGTAGCTAGCATTGAACCAATTATTCAAGATTGTAGGGACCTAGCCATTCAGTTTGCATCTTTTAGTGTTACCCATACTAAACGGGAGGGAAATAGAGTGGCTCATGCACTATAGCAGCTACAACCTCAGAATATCAGAACACATGTTGGTGGTATGATTTTCCCCTGTTTCTAAATTCTGTTCTCCTAGTTGATTTATTTTCCGTTTATATCTAATGAAGAAGTACTTTCCATAAAAAAAAAAACTTAAAACTTATTGATTTTATTTTCATTTTTATCTTTATCATTTTAATAAAATTCTACTATTACTCATATTTATAATATTAATGAATAGCTTATAAATATTTACTTACCTTATAAAGTTAAAAGGTGTACTTAAGATTCGCCACACCCTCAAGTAACATCTAGAAATATTTAAAAAACCATGGTGCACCACGGCCAAAAAATAATTTTTTTTTTCTATCAATGGGCCGGTTTTCCTAAAGCAAACTCACATAACTAACATAAATTTGTCACACCTTTAAATAGAAATAGAGGTGCACCACGACGTAATTTTCTTACATTCTCTTATCTTGAACATTTCTTATCAACCTAATTTTGACAAAATCCCATAACGACATGTAAATTTATCATCGTATGGCCGGTAACTAAACTGTACAGGTAAAAATTTGAATTGAAACCTGGTGCTTAATTGGCATTAAGTTGCGCCAGGTGTGTCATCGTTCAACCTCGTACTATAAAAGAAGCCAAAAAGACATTCATACATCATGCCCATACTTTCTATAACATTTATAGAAATTCAAAATAGTTCTTAGATTTGCAAGAAAGATAAAATATTTACCATGTGCATCCTTTCATCTTCTTCTTATGTGGTAAGCAATATTTATCGTATGAGTTCCAAAATTTTATATATATCATGCTTATTTAACGTTCCTGTATTTTACACATGAGCACAAAAGAATAGTGCTTGAAGTCGTAGTTTCTAATGATGTAATTGTAATGATTTTTGTACAGGTTTTTATATCTAAATCAATGACATCTTTATTACCGATACTAGTTTTACTATCAAGCACAACATACTCAGCACACCCGGGGTCCGAGAATCCTATCAAGTCAGCTACGTTCTTATCTGAAAAGTTTGAGATAGGACCTGGAAGGATTGTAGAGAAAGCATTTATAGATATTGATTTTCCAAGGGGGCATATTGGAGTTAAGAGTTTTGATGCTGAACTAGTTGATGAAGAAGGGAATTCCGTACCTTTGCATGAAGCATACCTCCATCATTATTTCATTTTAAAATACTTAGCAAAAAAGAATGTTTCACGCGACCCTAAGGAACATTTTGTGGGTTCTATTCCTGTAAGAAACGCAGGAACATGCAACGGTAATATTCTTTCATATTTTTGGGCTAAGGGAGCTGAATCACGAGGAACACCGTCAAACCTTTTAGACCCATTTGCATTGGAATTAGGTAACCCTGCATCTATTCCATCTGGATATGAAGAGAAATGGCTCACTAACATCATGACCATTGATACACGTGGTGCAATAAATAAAGAATCTTGCACACAGTGCACATGTGAAGCTTACCACCTCCCAAAAGATTTTTATAACACAACAAGGGATTTTAAAGGGAAACTACTGACACCTACTTATAAAGGAGGATTATTTTGTTGCCAAAATGGATTTCAATGCAAATTGGAGAAAGGTTTTCAAGCCCCAACTAGAAAGTTTGCCCTAAGATACAATATAACATGGGTTGATTGGAATGAATTCCAAGTTCCCGTTAAGTTTTATGTACTTGATGTGACCGATCGAGTGACAAGAAATGGCTCACAAACAATCCATGATTGTCAGGTTTGTAGGTTCTTTAGCATATTGCGTTATATAGACTTTTATATTTGAATAAACTTGTAACTCATCGCAATAGTTATTATTTTGTTGGGAACAAGTGGGTAAAAAAGATCTCTCAATTGTTTTACAGATTGATTATAGTATTCCAGCGACTAATGATGGTAGTAAGTATCATGTCGCGAAAGCTGACATACCGATAGAAAAAGGAGGTTATCTCATCTATTGCACCTCTCATATGCATGCAGGTGTTGTTAACGCAACTCTATATGGACAGGTGATGTTTGTCATTTGTTATCATTCTCTTATCACCTTTTATGATTAGTTGGTAAAATTAACTTGTGTTTAATATTCTGTTTACTTGATATGTTTCTCAAATGAAAACTTTCCTTTTCTATATTGTATAAAATCTAATATTATAATGCATTCTCGCTTCTAAATATTGTGTTTTTAATTAATTTTAGGATGGAAGGGCATTATGCACTTCAACACCAAAATATGGAACAGGAATGGAACCAGGAAATGAGAAAGGTTACGCTGTTGGAATGTCTGTTACTTATCCGGAACCCGGTTCAATCAAGATCAAGGATGGTGAAACTTTAACTTTAGAATCAAGATATGAAAGCGGATTTCGCACAGGAGTTATGGGACAAATGTATATCTACACAGCAGAAAAACTACCACAATGAACAATTAAAGCACAAAACAATACATCTTTTGCTTGAGAGTTTCTTTTGTTGTATATCAACGAGAATGTAATATCAAAATAAATGATTCAAAAGAGATAAAATAATTGGAAAGATTCTTTCTATAGGTTTCCACTCTGTGAGGACTACACTTGTGATATATAGCATGTTGTGATTGTTTGGTTCAATACCATTCTTATTAAAGGAATTCATCGCCTTCTCAAATGAGATTTGTAATTCTTGATTAAACCTATGAATGCCACATAGTGGCTTGGATCTTGAGTAACTTCCATCACCTCATTTGTATTATAGTTATATTAAGCTCATCATAGTTATGAAATTTAGTCTATTATGAATATTGTAATGTATTCTAAATTGTGCATTTTTTATGAAATGAAAGTTGACAATCTGCTGAACATACTATCCTCTACTACATGCCAATTTGCCTCTGATTTGTGGACCAGATGTTACCGTTGGATGGGAGGGTGTTCAGTTTCCCCGGGAAGCTGCAGAGATCATTTCTTGCAACATGCTTGGCTCAGTTTGACAGCAAAACAGAATGAAGCTTTCAGATTGGTTTGGCTTGCGATGGCTTGGTCGCTTTGGATGCATCGAAACGCCTTAATTTTCAATGGTGGAAGGGTGCAGCATGTAGAAGAGTTATTTGATAGGGCTCAAATCAGAGTTTGGCATTGGTTGTGTGGGAGAGTAAATGGTTTTCTTTGCTCCTTGTATGAATGGGTTTCTCAACCAATTTTGTGTCTTCAAGCAATACACTAGAAGAGATAAGTAAGTGAGGGACTTGTTATTTGACCAATTTTCTGTCTGGAGGAAGAGTACAGTTTCAGCTACAGGATTTCTTAAATTGAATTCAAGTTGCAGATTGCGGTTTTCCTTGTGAGACGTTGATGGGGGACTAGCTATCTGTCTAGTGCAGTTTTTTTTCCTCACTTTGCTAACGTCCCTGTACTGTTTTTCCTTCTTTTTCCCCTTTCCCTCTACTTTCTGTTTTCCATGTTCTGTTTTCGTTTCTTTTTTCTGCTTTTCCCCTGTATCATATCTTTGTATCTATGGGTGGCACCCCTTGTGCCTTGCCTTTTATTAATAACATACTATGGCTTATCAAAAAACTCAAAAAAACCATTTATGCTTTAATTGTCCAAGTAACTACCGTGACTTAAGTCAGTTTACAATATATTAATTGATTGGTAGTTAGGTGATTAGCTATAAGCTGGTTAATTAGAGCAACTTCAACGCTGGTTTCTTAACTCAGCTGGAGTTGCTATGAAACGTTTCTTATTTTGTGGCTGCATTGGAGTTTGCCTACTTGGCAGTTTTGGTTTCTTAGCAACCGTGGAGAGTTCCTTCAACTCTGCTTTTTTATTTCTTAGCATTAAAAACTAATATTTTCTCTCACCAAAACCCAACTGATTTCAGTGGGAAAACAACAGAATGAAGATGAAGGCAAAAAGATGATGAAATTGAACATAGCACAGAACACAAAAATGATAATCAAGATGAACATAATTTTTTTGAATATTACAGAACATGAAATTTACAGAATAGAACACCAGAGGTTTACATGAAAAAAAAAAATCAAACAAAGCATAATCTTGATCTTGACTGAGAAGCTCTGATCTGCAAAAAGAGATGAGACAGTTTCAATAGAAGGCTGGCGCTTGAGAAAAGCTTGCATGTCTCCGATCCAGGTGCTTAAGGGGCGATCTGGGTCCAGATTGAAGCTTTGGTGGCGGCTGGGGTAGGCTTTGGTTGCGGTGAGGTGGGTTTCGATGGCGGTGAGGTGGGTTTCGTGGCTGTGAGGTTGCAGACAGAAGGAGGAGCTGGAGGAAGACAGAAGAAGAGGAGAGGAGAGGAAGAAGAAGAAAAGGGGAGAAGAAAGGAGGAAGAAAGGCAGAGAAGATGAGGCGTGAAGGGAGAGAGGTTGAGGATTCCAGATTGAGAAAGGAGAAGAGAGGAAGAAGAAGAGAGGAAGAAGAAGAGGGTGCGGCTAGGGTTATGGAGAGTGAGGAGGAAAAGAAGGTTTATATAGTGTCAGCCCACCGTTATTGACCGGTTTCTGCCCGTTTGGGGGTGGTTTAACCGGTTAGACCGGTTTTTGTTATAAACTTAATTGTTTTAAATATTTAGTAAAATTAAATTTAAATTAAATTTGTATAAATATTAATTAAATTATTTTTAAGTTGAAAGATTGATTTAATATTAAATTTTAAATTTAAATTGGATGAAAATAAATATTATTAATTTATGTTGTATGGTGGGACACGGGTGAGACCCTTCAAATAGTAATTTAAGAAACCATAGGTTGGAGTAAAATCTGCTTCAGTTCCTTAGGAGTTCCTTAAGTCTGATGTGGCAGTACAAACTCACAGGAATAATGTAGAATAGTATCAAAATAGTGTGTTAAGAAACCAAATAAAGAATGGTGGGTTGGAGTTGCTCTAAGTTTGTGAGATATACCACTATATAAATAGATAGTTAGCTTTACATTGTATTCATTCGATTATGAATCATGAAATGGAATAATAGCTGTTTTCCCAATTCCTTTTCTCCCTGTTTAGCTTTCTTCTTCAATACTTCATTGATCTTTTTTTTTTAAGAGCATCTCCAATGGTAGGAACTTATTTTGAGACTTAATTCATTTTTTGTGGCCCAAACTGCCACATAGGATTTAAGACACTCATAAGGTCTCCATGCACATTTTAGTCCGGTGGTTGAGATCTTATTTTACTTTTGACTGGACTCACGGTACCCAATATATTTATATTATTTATTCCCTCCTTATTTTTCACTTTGGTTATTGTAGTGAAAGAGAAAAAAAAATATTGTTTTATTTAAGATCTCAGATTTGAGAGTACCTGAGCTAAGGTACGGATCTTAGCTTTGGCTAAGATCTCATGTCATATAGAATAGCTCCAATGATGAAATCTAATAAGATCCGGATCTTATTTTAAAATCTCAAAATAAGGACTCAATTGGAGATGCTTTAAGAAGTGTGTTTTGTAATTTAATTATGTGTCTCAAAACACGTTCTATTTCAATGTTCTCTTTCCAAAAAAATCAAGTTGGTGGTTAAGAATTGACCTAGATGGGTTCATTTCACTTGCTTGCCACAATATTTAAAATGGACTTGACAGTATTGAGCTTCACAATTGGAGAAAAAAATTATTGTAGTCAAATCCGTCCCTTGCTAAAATTCTTTAACAACTAGATGGGTCTGGTATCTCTTGAATCCATCATCACATCATCATGGTCATCCTTTACTCGATACACCTATATTTATTGTGAAGTACTTTCTTTCCTTTAGGTAACTCACCTAGTTCCCATGCCTGATTGGATATAAATAAAAGACTTCTTCGTGTCTTTCATAGCAATTAGCAAGCTCTTATATTTTGCAATTTCCGATCTGACATGTTTGTACATAATCTTCAGGCTCCCATAATCCCATTCATCAATCAACAACATGCAGGTAGTCCATCTACCACCAGTTAGGCGCATGAGGTCTAGAACTAGAAGACCTTCTCAATATAAGAGTTGGAGTAGGAGTCCTTGAGGTCTTATACTTTGGCTCAATGATATGTTACGTTGATTCTTCTAAACGAGGATCTCAGCTATAAAACTTTTTTAGGATATTGATCACCTCTGCATTCGCTGTCATATGATCTATTCTAAATTGTTGGCTCATATATATGCTATACTTGTCCTTCCACATCACTCTTTCATTGAGAATTACATCTCTGAGTTTTACTCAAAAAATAATAGTAAAGGAACCAACACAAAAAACGTCACAACTCGTCTCTAATGCTCTGTTTCGATGCAGAGGTGAAAATGAGCGGAAAGAATATAAGTGGAAAGAATATAAGAGGAAGGAATATAAGAGAAAAATGAGATGATTTTGAAGTTGTTTGGATTGAGAGAAAAAGAATGGAAAATGAAAGGAAAAGTGAGAGTGATGTTTACATAATTACTATATTACCCTTTTATACAAATCTTTAGAACAATTTTTATCTCACTTTTCAAAGTTCATATATCAATTATTAATTTATCCCAATATGAATTTAATAATTTTATAAATATTAGTACAGAAATTTAATACTTTTATTTAGATTTATGAATTTTAAAAGGATAATAATATATATATTATTTTAAAAAAATTGTAATAGCATCCCACTTGCTTAATTTATGCATATACAAGAAGAAAAACTTTTAGTAATTAGCTATGTGATCATGATACCCATGAAATATAATAGTTTAGAACCGGTTTGTTTTTTTTGCCACCGTTTATGAAGTAAAAAACGTGGAACAAGAAAACACAATTTAACAAGGGTAATATTAATTGTGCATTTGATATCACTGTGCATTTTCATGGCAAAGATGGACGGAAAACTTTTTTGTGGGGTCTACATGTCAGTTCCCCCCCCCCCCCCCCCCTTCCTTCATCCGATCCAAACTGATCAAGATTCCCTTTTACTTCTGTTTTCCCTCCCCTCCTTATTCCTTCCTTCCCTTTTTCATAGAAACAAACACAGTGTAAGGGAAAGAATATGTACCGACAAACAAAATCTATATAAATAATTAAATATTAGCCCACATTTGAAGTGGCGGTAAGTTTTTAATTTTTGGTTTTAAAATATAAGTTTTAATTAGTTTTTTTTTTGAAATTTTTAATTAGTTAAAAAAATAAGAGTGAAATCATAGTTTAACTTTTAACAATTATCAATTTCACTTTAAAAATAATCTTTATTTTTTAAATATTTACAATTTAAATTGTCCGAATTTCTTGTCACGTGATCTATTTATAATTTGAGTGGAATGTCTAAAAACTATTATATATTTATTTTAAACTTTCAGAAATAATTGATATTTATTTTTAAATAACTAAATTGATAAATAAAAAAATGCACAGGCTAAAAGATTGATTAAAATAAAATCCATTTAATAAATAATGCTGAGTTTAATAAAATGAAAAACTATTTATCATAAAATAAAAAATTTAAGATAGTAGTTTTTTAATTACAGGTATTTGTTCATTTATTAAATATTATGCAATCAATATGGTTGGCACATTTGTCGTCGACACCTATATGAAAAAGCTAACAACAACGAGGGAAAGGTTGTCATGTTCAACAAGATAATTGTCAAACTTTGCAAAAATGCTGCAGCTAGCATGTGGCTCAAAGCGGCTATGAAATTTAACAACCTGGCTTGAAGATTGCTGCGTTTAATTATTTAATTAGATCCGGTTTAATGTCTTACACGGAGTTGTCTGATGTTTTCATTTCTTTGTTTTGTATTTTACGTTGCTTTGTAGTTGGGTGGGTTGTCTTAATTTTTGGCAAGGTGGAATGTAGATAATTTTATTTTTATTGTTAAAACTGAAAAGTTAAGAGTAAACAATTTAGAATTTAGTAATAGTTAATTTTTTTATAAGCAAATGTTAGTTGTTAGTAATGTTAATTAGTAATGTTAGTAAATTAGTTTCTTTGTCATGATTCATATCCTAAACAATCTATGAAAATAAACTTAAAACAACTTATATGTAGATCGATCATAAAGTATTTGTATAAGCTCTTACCATATATGATAACTTATTTCTATTGTCGTGATTACTTGAGCATGTAGATCAATAACTGTAGTTGTGAACTCCCTCCGTTGAGGCGCCAACAGCCAAATACCACCAATATGACATGCATGTAATTTCATCTTTTTCACATAACTCAACCCATTTTATGCTAGAAAGAAGCAACTTCAACAATGAGTCTAACAAATTGCAAACAAGGATGGGTGAAAGGTTTGAACAAGATCCTTCACCCTCCTATGTCCTCGAGCATCAGGTCCTCCTCGGATGTAAGGGCTAGTCCCAACAAGGCTCACAATGCCACGTTCGACTCATGCGTCATCTCATTGCCTTCTCCTGGATCAATGGGAGCTCCCCTCATCATCTTATGCGCTACAACATATGAGGTACTTGTATCCAGGGCCGTGTACAGACATTTTGGGGCCTAAAGCGAAAAATGTTCTAGCTTTTTGAGCTGCAAAATCATTTATCCAAATTTTATAATCAAGCAATTCTAACATTTCGCTTTCAATACATAAAATAGCTAACCAATTCAATTTTAATAGTTTTTTTTTGATAAACAATTCAATTTTAATAGTTAATAACCCAAAAATGCATCCATTATGATTCCTTATTTTTTTAGTATTCCAATCTGTTCATTACCCAACTCCATTCACTATTCACTACTCAGTTTGTACCAAAACCATAGTAATTAAAAAAAAATTGGGGCTTAAATTTTTTTTTTTTGGGCCTTAGGCTATTGCCTTTTCTATCTAATGGCCTACACGGCCCTGCTTGTATCTTCAAGCAGCTTGTACTTGTTTCCGCCTATATGGGCTTGAGGTTCATAGACGATCGACCACCATCCCCTAACTTATAGACTACCTTTCCTCTAAATCATTATGTCTACCAAATATATGCCAGGGTTTTTGTTGCCTCTAGACATGCCTCCTTACCTGCCACGTACGCATTCCTCAGGCGAAGCTGATTATCCCTCACCTTCGAAGTTGTGGTGCAATGTCGAGGAAGGTGACCATAACTGCTACTTAATTGATGAACATCAGAGGTGTGAACCCTTATACTCAATATTAACACGAGTATAGTTGAACTCCAACAAAATACTTTAAAAAAGTTTTTAAACTAATTAAATAAGTTTTAATCTAAGATATTATTATAACAAAATTAATTAGGTCAACAAAGCGTTAAGCAATATGGGCTAGTGTGAAACAGGTAAAGTAAAGCAACACCATGTGGAAGCAAGCATAATGCAACCGCCGAATCATTCAGTTCCACAGCGCAGACACAGCTAGCTAGCACATAATTCTAGAGAGAAGAAGAGACTTCCTAGAGAGAAAAAAAGAAAAGAAAACCCGTCACCGACTGAGTCTTCACGCCAACGGTAACCAAACAACAGTAACCCTCTCACTCACCGCCACCTGTCAACGTTTTCCATCTCTATAAATACACCCTCTTTCTCACCTAGTTTCATCACATTCCACCATTCTCTCTCAGTCTTTCATCGCTCTTTCTAGCTTCTCACCAAACTCACATTACAAGCTTCCTTTCAATTCTCTTCGCTATGGCCACCGGAATCTCATTCAAGGCCTTCGCCATCGTCCTCGTCGTTGCTCTGTTTTCCGTCGCAGCCTCTGCTCAAGAATCGCCATCATCGGCCCCGGCACCGTCTCCTGATGCCGGAGCAGCCGGATCTGTGCTGGTCTCAGCTGGGATGATCGGTGCTTCGCTCGTGTTGTCCGTGCTGGCCGCGATGAAGTTCTGAGTTCTCTTTCTTTCATTTGATGTGATCTATTTATTCATACGAGGCAGAGCTTGTGTTATCTTCAGTTCTTCATCACTGCTATTATTTTTCATTTTTTTATAATTATTTGTTGTAGGAGTTAGAACAAATAAAGAGGGATTATAATCATCCATACATTGTTATTAATTATTATTGTGTTATATATGTACACTCGAATGTTTTTTATTTTTTTTGATAAGCTGTACACTCGAATGTGATTAACACTTTTGTGATCATGGCTTTCTTCATTTCTTGGTTTTTTATTTTTTCTGCTTGTTTATTTTGTTTTGGATTTTAGATTTTCTCTCGTGAGAGATGGTAGAAAATTGAAATGAATAATTATATCTTCACATCTCATTTTTTATGGGATGGGACATGATCACTAAGCCAAAAATTCAGTAAGGTCTTGGCGGCCGTATTGCTCGTATGACCAATGTGGCTACGTTGGGGAAACAACTCTGGAGCCTGTTGCAAAATGAGGGCAAGTGTGTATTTAGAAAAGGTTAATTTGTAGGCAAATTAGTGATCAAATGAATTTTTGGCTTAGTGATCATGTCTCATCCCACCAAAATGTAAATGAAGGAAGTGTATATTTAGAAAAAGGTTAATTTGTAGGCAAATTTTAAGACTTTGGCATAAAGGAAGAAGGAATTTTGGAGCTTCTAAAATAAATAATCATGGATTCAGTTCCTTGATAATAGAGAAGGTGGTTTTTCATTATTGAACCAACTGAAGTAAGGAAGAGTCACTTGAGAAAAGCTAGCTTTGATTGACTAGGAGAAATAGGACATTAACACCCCACGATTTATAGTTAGGGGATTGGTGTTACAGATTGTTCCTGGTTGCTTACCTGTGTCTGAGTACTATTTTTCCTTCTCTAGGATTTTCCCAATGAGTTTTTTCTAGGAAGGTTTTATTGAGGCTCATTCATGGGGCAACTAATCTTGGGCATGGTATATATTATGATGATTATTAGGAATTCGCCTATGGCTCAGGCATTTTTCCTTACCTACCATGAGAGGGTTGTTCTCATGTTTTCTTTTATCATATTAATAAAGCTACCTTGTTCTCGAAAAAAAAAAAAAACACCCCACGATTTATGAGCACTAGCAAGAAGCTGAACGTGAGTTAGTAGTTAAGTGTTTGACAATAGTTGTTGACGATCGATTACTCCCTACAAATAGGGTGATAGATATTTGTAAATAACACACAACTCAAACAATCAATATAACTACAAATTTCTTGCATTTACCTTTGTCATTTACTTTTTTGTCTTTAATCTTCGGTACTTTACTTTACTTCAAGTTTCTTTACCGCCTTCCAGCCTTCGTATTCAACTTGATTTCATCTGTTTAAGACTTTATTTAACATGTTATTAAAATAAGTCTTATAAATTCATATTATTTTTCCATATTTATTTTCTTTTATTTCAGGAAAATCACTAAGACAATCATTATTCTCCATTTTATTTTCAGTGTTCTAGATGTAAAAAAAAAAATCTTAATGTCTATTATTAGCTCATATATGTTACTTTAACCTTGAAATAAATTATTACTCCACAACTATAAAAAAAATCAGCATTTATATGAAACAATGACACACCACAGATATAAAAATTGTGATCACACAAAAAAAAAACACCTTTATGAAGGAAAAAACTTTACAAATTCATGTTTTTCTGTATCTAAAATTAATTTTTTTGTTTAATTTATTAATTATTTCTTAATAAGTATAACAAAAATAACATTTTAATTAAGAAATATAGTAAAAATTTAAAAATTATATATTTTTATATTTAAAAAGTATTTATTATAACATAAAATAAAAAAAATGTACCCTCTCTATTTCAAAATAACTCTCAACTTAAAGAAAAATTTATTTTTATATTAAATTAATAACTATTTACTTATCTTAATAATATATAAAGCGCATCCACCAAAGTGGGCCACATTGTTATTTAATTTCTACATGTTTTGATTCTATTGGTTGATAATATTGAATTTCCAAATGTCTAATTTTGATTGGTCTCATATTGTTGACATAAATCATGGAGATGAAAACAAGGTGGCAGTTCCGTAAATAAGTAGAGTTTTAAGTGAAACAGGTTCTAAACTTATAACATGAGTCCATGATCGTGAGTTCGAATCTGGCTGAGATACAAAAATAAGAATTTTGACATTTGGTCCATTTGCACTTTGCAGTCTACATCAATAAAAGTATTCTTTTATACATTTTTTTTACAGCAAGTATTTTTTTATACTGTTTTTCATGCTGTCATCGATAAAAATAATGTGACTATTTATACTGTTTTTGGTGTTGTCAATATATTAAATATGTATTATAAGTAGTATATTAATAAATGTATAGTACACAACAGTATTAACAATATACGTATTTGACCGTCAAAAAACAATATACATATTTACTTTTAAAAAACAATATACATATTTGCTCCGTAGAAAATAAATATACGTTTTTCCAAAAAAAAATAGACCTAAACATTTGATAGAAAAATATATTTATATTTATATATTAATAGAAACACAAAAATCGTTAATATCATTAAATACATATTGTAAAAAATTATTTACAAATTGTTCAATAATGAATAGACAAAAATATTATCCTAAAAAAATATACAAAAAAAATTATCATTATCCAAAAAAATTGAAATTTATATAAATTATTCATTATTTATTATATTCAAATTATTTTATGAATATTATAGAAATAGTTAAATCAAACACATTTCCAATGAAGTTGCTTTCTTCTCTTATTTTTTTAGGCATTATGTTTCTAAGTCTAAGTATTTTTCTGCATGATGCTTCCAATGTACAATATACATGGATGTGTGTTTGGAGATATTGATGAAAGATTTCGTGCCAAGCTATCCGCAATACTTGCTTCTATTAACAATGGAGCTAGCTGCATTTTAATGTCTTTGTTGCGAGAAGGCTACATTTTAGTCCAGAACGCATTTAGAGAGATTCGTATCAGTTTAAATTTGTTATATTGTTGGTCTATCATACACTATTGAACTGATTTTCCCTTTATAAGAAAAATATACTAATATACTTCTTTTGTCTGACTATTCTGAAATGAATAGAAAAGGACTATGAATCCCAATTAGATTATAATCAAATTTATTATTTGAAATCTTTCTTTTAATTCTTATTTTTTTCTTTTATCTCTTATTAGGCTTTTCTTTTGAAAAACCAAGGGAAAAATACTAGATAATTGAATCACAATCTTAACCTAATTGTGTCCCCTTATAAAATACCATCTTATTTTTTTTTGCATAATACAAAATGCATTCCATCATTGTTTTCTCTTTTGGTTGGTTGTAGACACAAAGTATAACAGAACCTATGACATATTTTGATAGTCATTTACCATTTCAGCTATTGTTAAATTCTGAGAGGTTTCCATTTTTATATAATTAGTAGTTTAAATGTGAAGCACTCTTCACAAAGTGGCGGTATATTGTTCATACTTGCCCTATATTTTCCCCTATAATTTTAGCTTTTGGGGAAAACATAGTCATCCTCAAATTTTCAATGGGTAAGAGAATGCAGTATGTGAAGAATTATGGGTTCTTATGACATTGATGAGGTGGCATATAGAATTGCTCCAACTTCATGGATGACATGTCAGAAACAAATCAAGCCAAGGGATTGGTTGTAGTTCCTCTATATAATAATAGGCCCTCAAGTAATATGCGTTAATGAATTTTTATTTACAGGTTTTTTACTGAAAGTATAGATCTGGAATGATCACATCTCACGAGATCATGCATACATGGCTGGGATGGCGGGAGGCAGGTCTACTTTGGTAAGTGGAAACTTAATTTAGTTGACACTGTTTGATTAATGTATTAGTTTGAAGCTACTTTTGTGTCTGTTTTATATTTTGGTCCATATGTGTGTTGGTTGGTTGAATTAGGCTAATCTGAAATCGGAACCTCAAAGAATCAAGGCGTCGCTGGACATACGCAACGAGAAGCTGAAAGAAGGAAATGGGCAGCATGCAGGAGCATAGAGAGAGAGAGAGAGAGAGAGAGAGAGAGAGAGAGAGAGAGGGTTGATTGGATACAAAGAAAGCTAGTAAAGTGGTTATATTATTGTCAAACAAAAGCTATACGGGATAAGATTTTAAAAATTATTCTATAATTTTAAAATGTAAATTTTTAAAAAATGATTGTGTATCAGTTTCATACTTTAGTCTATGTTGTCACTTATCAAGCACTCTCTTCACAACCTGATGCAGAATTGCACAAGATAGTGAGCAAAGCACTTCATTCATATAATTTTGGTCTTCTATATTGAATATTTTTCTACTTCTATTCTCAAATTTTAGGGGTAGTTGATGGAGCATGAACTTTATTCATAAGAGTTCATATCCAAGTGATTTGAAATGTGGAACTATTGACATTGAACATATTGGAGTGGAACATATACGCTGTCATTCCCTTTGCTTTTTCTTATTTAATCACAACTTACCCTCACTGATGTGTGCAATATAGAAAGGTAATAATATTTGGATAAGTGAAATCTTTTACTAATATAATTTCATAAGAAACTGACATTAGTAGCTACATACCAGTATGTGCTTGAAGAAGTAACAATATAATAAAATGAGGCCCCCATTTGAGTTGTTGAGAAATGGAGAGAGGGTGTGATTGCCCGTGTTTACTTTGTGCTTTTCACTGTGGAATTCATATATGTAACTTTTGTACAAAGAGCTGTTAATTTGTTCAGATTTCAAATGATTGATTCTGAAAATATATTTAAAAGATATTTCTTTGGAAGATATAAGATCACTTCTCTATCAGACCCTGAGAATTTGTGTTGAAGATAGTTAATTTTGGAGAGTACAATTGTTTTAGGAAACAAGGTGGTGTCTATTTAGTAGGAGCTGCTCCTGATGGTGTTTTTGGGGTTCGAAGTATTTCAGTTCCAAATTTGCTGGAAAATAGATTGATTAGAAATTCTTCCTCAAGTTGTTTAAATGAAAATGGGTTTGGGATGATTCTTTTCTATTATGATTATAATTGATTGATGTATCAAATGATGTTTCACATTTTGTATGTTTAATATAATTTCAATATTTTTTAGAGTACAAAGACCCGGTGGAAAGGAAAATTTTAATGAAAATATTGTGATGTTAAAACTAACATGTTAAGCACATGTCATTGACTCTCAAGCTTTGCTTTTTTTTTTAAAGTACCTTGAAATTAGACAATTTATAAAGAGAGTGGTTTTGACACCATATCGAGCTAATTCTGATGAAGAACTTGAGCTTTTCAAATCAAATTTGTTTTTCCACTACAAGCATGCAACATTTGCATGCTTATGTATGAATTTTGCGATTTGACGAAACTTACTATTCGTGCTAATGTACTATATAGAATAGAAAGAAATTTTATTGCTTTTTATGTCAGGAAATTTCCAGATTAAATTTTGTTTTATAGGAAATCGTAATGGTATTAAAGTCTCAATCAAAAAATTAGAACAAGAGAGAAATAAATAAAGAATCAATTAAATTGAATAATCATAACATTAATTGAAATTTAATTTTGAAAATATCAACTTAACTACTTCACCGTCATATTTGTTAAAGATTCCATTTGTAACCCCAAGATAAGGGAACACTTTAGTTAGTATTAAGAACAAATTCTATAAGGAAAAATAATAAATTTGGACTAACATGAGTTTTAGAAATTCTAAAAGTGAAACTAAAAGCACTAGTGTATCACTTTCATTAACTAAAAGTAGGAAAAGAAATTCATCAAACAATATAATGTACTCTTATTTTTGTACAAATTACAGGGTTAAAAGTTTCAACGGGGAGGTACATTTTAAATGAAATTACTTTCATGATAAAACTAACATAAAAAAAAAATCTTATAGTTTATGTACATTCTTTATAATTTTTCAGATAGTTTTAAGAGTAAATATAGAATAAGTATGAACGAGCATATTAGAAAAATCGTTAATATAATTCCAATACTTTTTCATTATTGTAAAATAATTTTAGAAGTAAATTTTACATGAAAATACTAGAAATGTAAATTTTAAGAAAATCTCACTGCTTTGAAATATAATTTCATGTAAATATAGTTTTCTTTTATTTTTGTACAAATTGCAGGATGAAAATATCTCACAGAAGAAACATTTTACATGAAAATCTATTCCTATTAAAACTATTAAAAATTATTTTTTCATAATTATGATATAATGAAAATGTAGTAGTAAAATTATGTTATATGAGGATTAGAAAAAAATTCAATGTGTATATATATATATATATATATATATATAATTATTAAGTTTAAATTACATTGTTAAAAACTTTTACGATAAGATATATTTTCATGTCAAAAATAATTTTGATATAATTTCAATGTATTTTTTTAATTTTTCAAAATATTTATGTAAATAAAACTATAGAATATCTCCAATGCATGAGTACAAAACTAGATATGTCAGATGAGCTCATCCCAATTAGTCTTGACTCAATAATGGAATAGATTAAATGTACATATCTTGACCTTCCGCACAGAATGAAAGACCCGCAATTATTTCAAGATAGAGTAATATTAACTCCTACACTGGAGGCTGTTGAAATGATAAACACTTACATGCTTGGCTTGATAGCTGCACCAGAACATGAATATCTGAGCTCCAACTCTGCCTTGCGATCTTATGAGCGTTCTGAAATCTGAGGTGAGTGGTTTACCACATAATTTTTGAACGACATTAAAAGTTAAGGAATGTCAAACCAAAAACTATTATTAAAAGTTGGTATTCCAATCATGCTTTTGAGAAATATAGATCAAGCAGCATGTTTATGCAATGGAACCAGATTAATTGTTGATGGACTTGGTGAACGTTATATTGGTGCAACTGTTATCACTGAAACCAATGCTAATGACAAAGTGCACATTTCAATAATGGACTTGGTTCCTTCTGATTCAAATTTCCAATTAAATTCAGAAGAAGACAGTTTTCAATTGCAGTATGCTTTGCGTTGATCATAAACAAAAGCCAACGGCAAACACTATCTCAGGTTGGGCTCTTCTTTCTGATGCCCGTCTTCACTCATGGTCAGTTATATGTAGCTCTCTCTAGAGTACGCTCAATAAAATGTCTTAAACTTTGAATACTGGATGAGTCAGGCAAACAACAGACCAGTACTATATAAATGTTGTGTTTAAGGAAGTTTTTGGAAATGTTTGATGTGTACAACACAATTTCATTTATTTATTCTATTTTTCTCTTCATATATTATTACATGATTGACTTATGTATAATTTAAAAATTACATATATATGAAAACTAATTTATTTATTACAAAATTCTAACATAAAATTCCGTGCAGCGCACGGGTTATCGTACTAGTAATTTTAAGGAAGCATTAATTGATGTTTTTTAAAATAATGTCCCATAGAAATACAATTCAAAGGATAATTTAGAAAAACAAGTAATATGTTCTAAAATTTACCAATATTAATTACATTTTTAATATGACTATATGAGTGTTTATTTTCTTTTTAAACAATTACTACTATTTTTTCTTTTTTTGATACATCAGCAATTACTACTATTTTTAAACAGAGGGAATAATTTTATAATTACTGATAATTGCTCATTTATTAAATATTATGCAATCAATATGGTTGGCACATTTGTCGTGGTCGACACCTAAATATAATGTCGTATAAAAAAGAAACCCAACCAGATGAGGAAAGCTACCAACAAAGGGAAAGTTGTCATGTTCAACCTTTTAATTGTCAAATATTTCAACAATGCTGCGGCATGTGGCACAATCCGGCGATGAAATTCCACAACCTGGCTTGAAGATATGGCTGCTTTTGATTGTTTGATTAGTCCCGGTTAATGTCTTACACGGAGTTGTTTGATGTTTTCAATTCTTTGTTCTCTTTGTATTTTACGTTGCTTAATGCTTAGTAGCTAGCTAGTTGCGCGTGTTGTCTTATTTTTTTTGTCAAGATGGTATGTAGATAATTGTATTTTCAAGGTTACCGGGAAGTTGTCTACCTGACTTCCTTACTAAAACTCTTTTTTGACAAAAATGGTAAAATAGTGAGAAATGACCTCTATAGACTATTGGACAGGACGGTGATATGTTGAGAAGTTCAGTAGAGGTCTACTTTTGGGTAAAAGCGTCAGGGGATCCCCTGACGAAATTGCCCACCAGCTAAAATTTTACCAATTACAAGAAAATTCAAACCATCGACACAATAGTTAAACTCGGAACCTAAAATAAGTTTTGTCATACCATGTTAGTTTTATTAAAACTCCTTTAAATATTAATGCAAGTACCTTAGGTCAACAAGAACAAGAAAAAGAACTATGAGCTAAGCAAAGATAGGCCTATGACAAAGAGCAAAGCGAAGCAGCCCATGTGGAAGTCACCGACTGAGTCTTGGCGCCAACGGAATGACGAAACAACAGCTAGCTACGTTCTCACTCACTGCCACCTGTCCGCGTTTTACACATCTATAAATACACCCCTCTTCTCACCTTCATTTCTACCAACTCTCATTCTTACTTCTAGCTTCTCACCAAAACACTCACAAGCTTTCTTTCAATTCTCTCAGTATAGTTACTTCGCCATGGCCACCGGAATCACATTCAAGGCCTTCGCCATCGTCCTCGTCGTTGCTCTGTTTTCCATAGCAGCCTCCGCTCAAGAATCGCCATCATCGGCGCCGGCTCCGTCTCCTGATGCCGGAGCAGCCGGATATGTGCCGGTTTCCGCTGGGATGATCGGTGCCTCGCTCGTGTTGTCCGTACTAGCTGCCCTGAGTTCCCATTCTTTCATTTGATGTGATCTATTTACTTGTACGAGGCAGAGCTTATGATATCTTCATCACTGCTATTATTTTTACAATTATTTGTTGTAGGAGTTAGAAGAAATAAAGAGGGATTCTAGTCATCTATACATTGTTATTATTATTGTATTGTATCTATAATATATGTACACTCCAGCGTGATTAATATTTTTGTGATTGCTTCTTTCATTTCTTGTTGGTTTTTAATTTTTTCTGCTTGTTTATTTTGTTTTCAAATTTAGATTTTCTCTCCTGAGAGATTGTAGAAAATTGAAATTGAACTTAATTGATTAAGAGTGTATTCGTTTAAAGTTGGAAAACAAAAATGAAAGTTCTAATTAAAGGAGCAGCTCATGAAAGTTGAATCAAGGAATTCGTGTGCTTTCGGTTATTCAAATGAATCGAATAGGGTTCATTAGAACTGGCATATCTTAATAGGTCATTAGCCACGTTCTAAATTGTTTGGGCTTTCCTGAATTTGTGTCTCGCCTACCTATAGTGTAAAAGTTTATTTTCTAGATCATGATGAAAAAATTGAAGTTTAGCTCTACAAACTTGCATCACATTCGGTGGAGGAATCTCATCGTTCTATCATGATATTTCTTTTGTGTTGGACTTGCTTAATTAAGTAGTCTTGTTTCTTGTTTTTTCTGCTTCTGTACAAAGTCTGAATTGGAGAGAGTGTAGATTGGAAAATTACTTTAGTATCCTTATCAAGTGACTTAATTTAAAAAGTGAAAGCTGGGCTTTTTGTCCAAAGAAAAATGTGTGTGTTGCTAATGCACTCCTTTTAAAAAAAGAGTGGGTGTGCATTAGCATTCCTTATATATATATATATTGATTACATATATCTGCTCATTTATTAAATATTTTACAATCAATATCGGAGGACATTTGTCGTCGTCGACACCTATATGAATACAATGTTGTATAAAAAGGAAACCTAATCAAATGGGAAAGCCAACAGCAAGAGAAAAGTTGTCATGTGCAACATGAATTGCTAGAGTTAGCAACAATGATGAGGCATGTGGCACAATCCGGCTATGAGCTGGCTTAAAGATTGTTGCATATAATTAATTATTTAATTAGTTTAATGTGTTACACGGAGTTGTTTGTTTTTTTCATTTCTTTGTTTTGTATTATACATTGCTTAGTAACTAGTTGCAAGTGTTGTCTTATTTTTCGTCTAAGGTGGATTGTAGATAATTTTATTTTTAAGGTTACCTGCAAGTTGTCTAACTATCTTTGCTTCTTAGGGATAATTTAATTGTTTAGTTTCTGTTTTATTTTTCAATGTGCCAAAAACAATATAACTGAAAATTAAGAATACATTTGAATTGATACAATAGTGATTATTCATTAAGAAAACTTATTGAAATACGTTAAAAATATGTCATAGACTTCTATCTATAAACTCTATAAAAGAAGAGTTTTAGCAGCCTTAGGGGTAAATCTGTCAATCAACAAATAAATTTAAAGGCAATGAAGCTTGACCATGGATATTTTGGTAAAAGTCCCTTTTATTTCACTTAGATTGAATCTCAGCCATTGATTCACATTAAGTTATTATTTACGGATCAAATCTTGGCCATCCAAATCCTCCAGCAATCTCCTTCTTTAAAAAGAATCATCGACTCTCTAAAATCCCTAACCGTGCGTTTCTATTTTGGAGCCGCTTCGTCTCTAGCTTTTATTCTTCCTTGCCGTTACTCTCAAAGTCTCTAAAATAAAGTTCTCACTGAATCACGCTTCAGCCCTTCCCCATGTTCGTCGAGCTTGCTCTTGCTGCCAACGGAGAAGCAGTGAACAACGACGGCGAAGCAGATGAGATTGAAGGCGGATTTCAATCTTCTGGGCTTTGGTTCTTTTCTTTTCTTTCGTCTTTCTGGGATTTCAATCGCGTCGCACGTTATCACTTTCTGATTGTTGTTTTTGTAGGGGGTTCTTTGCTTATTTCAGAAATTGGTGGAATGATCTAGGGTTTAGGGTTTCTGCCGCTCTTTCGATCATCAGGATTTGATCTGGACAGCCTTCCTTCCAAGGTTATCACTTCTCTTTCCATGTTTATTGTTTTCGTTTTGCTAATTTTAGCTTTCACCAACTACCATTGCATGTTTTGTTTTCTATCATCTGAATCCCTGATCTTTCAACGTTTTAACTCATATTCGATTACCCATCTTTATTGTTTCAGATTAATCTGAACCAGAGCATGTCATTTCCGTCATCATCGTCCAGGTCTGGCGCTTCAACTCTTTCCTTTCTCTCTATGTTTTTATTCTGTTAATTTGATTTTTTATGTTTCATGTTTTTGATTTGTTTGAGAAGCTGTTTAAGTCAGTATAGAGTTGGAAAGTGTCGAATAGGGTTTTCAGTAGTGTTAGAGGAAGAGAGCTAATACATTATGAATAATCTAAAATTGATTTTTTGAACTGCGGCTCTTCCGACAGCGGACTAACATTGTTATTCCTGATTTCACCTATTGAGAAGTATATGGTTTCTTTTTTCAATTTCAGGTTTTTGGAGTCTCCGTTTTTCCTTTGCACTTGATTTTCTATAGTTTTCATTGTGCTGATCCTGTTTTGGAAAACTTCTTTTGGTTGTTATGGATCTTAGGGTTCCAAACTGAGCTGTGATCAGCGAAGAAATGGTGTTTTTCATTCCCTTCAAACTTGAAATTCCCTTCGCTAATAAATGGTGGCCTGAAATTGCATTTTCCCTCTGTTGGTTGCTGCTGTGATCATGGTTGAGAAGGAGCTTTTAGCTTGCTGTTTCATTGGCTGGCTATGTAGCAACATATAATTGTGAATCTGAATTGAGTATTGACTGTTTTAAAATAAACATTGGAGGCATTATATTCTATTGGATATGCCTATTTATTAACCAATGGTGAATGAATGGGAAGGGAGAGTACCGCACAAGATTTATGATCATGCAATTTGATTTAATTTTCACACAATAGGATTGCTTGCTTTAGAATGGGTTAGTTTGACTGTCATAGTTTGGCAAGTATATGTAGGTCGTGGGTCTCTGCTAATGAAAATAGGAACGACAGTAGAAATTTGATGCATAATGAGTGGCCAAGTTGTAGGTTGGATTGGGGATGATTTGTACTTCACCTTCAATTGTTCCACATTTTAGTAGTAGTAGTTTCAAAAAAGTATGCAGTGATTTACATTTTGAAATTTATCCTTCCCTGTACTCTATTATCTCTCTTCCTTTTGTGAAATCGTCAAATCCACCTGCTTTCTCTATAATATGTGTTGATTCAGATTGGGACTTACTTTGTGGGGCAGTACTACCATATGCTTCAGAATCAGCCAGAGATCGTGTTGAAAGCTAATGGAAGCTGTAAGTTCACCTCCATACCTATTAAATCTATTACTCCTATATATGGCTGCTGCATTAAGAACGTGTTTGTCCAATTGTATAGCTACAATAATTATTTCGCAGTATAATAGCCATAAAAAGATACATTTAATTAGATAGCATTACTCATTTCAGAGTAAATTATACTTCCAAATGAAAATCAATTGAGGTATTGATCAGCTTATCTTTTAGGTGAGATCAGCTTGAGTGAGTGGAAATTAGGAGGTAAAAAAAGAGGGGTTAGAGTTTATATTTGATAAAACAGTCATTCAATTTGACATTCCACATGATTGAATTTTTCTGAATGGTTATTTCAGTAATTGTGTTATTGATTGAATAGAAAATTAATCGTGGTCGTCCCTTAGTTTGATCATGGCCGTTGACATCCTGACTTTCTCTCTTCCATTACATTCAAAACATCTCTTTCCAACTTCTCCCTTTTCTGCAGTTACGCTTTCTGAAACATGTCAATAGGTCTCGACTCCCCTTCTGAAACGTAATTATCTCTTTAATTTCTCACAAAAACTTCTGGGTAAATTGCTTCCAGTTATCGTCTCTGCAACTCTTGCGGCGCTGCTTTCGTTTCCACTAGGGTTTGGCCGCACAAAATCGTCAACTCTTCAACTCTTTGATTGTTCTTATGAAAAATCCTGATGGAATTTCTTAAGGACTGAGGCTGCTAATAGATCCAGTAAGAATGACACTTGAAGAGGATTTTGAAAAAACAACATGCAAAAGGTTACACTAAATTAAATTTTACTATAAAGTAAATGGAAGCATACACTATAAAGTTCATGAGCATACACTATAAAAAGTACATGATAGTAGTTTCTTGGTTTTAATTGAATATGTTTTGTTTATTTTTATTTTCGCAGTTCCAGGATCAAGTCTCAAATATAAATTCTAACTTGACAGTTGCAAGGTTTTGGATTCTCTGCTTCATAGTCTCAATAGCTATCTGCTTGCTATTCCTCAAACACTTCAATTAGCGTCGTCCATGAATTCTGCAGCAGACCAACCCTCGGTGGAGAGGAGCATTCACGCGAGCCCTATGCAGCAGCTTCGGTGGCACCGACCTTCATATGGATTTGTGAAAGCGAACTTTGATGCGACATGTTCAGATACTCATAGAACTGGCTTTGGTTTGATTATTAGGGATATCCAGGGGGGTTTATTATTTGCTGCGTGCTACAAACCTCTAAGAAAATTCAATCCCACCTTGGCAGAAGCAAGCTGTTTTAGGTGGGCTTTTGAAACAGATTGCAGTATGCTTACTAAAATATGGCATTCCCCGGGTATTTCTTTATCATATCTGCATTCCATTCTGGAAGACTGTAAGATGATTATTTCTAATGTAGGCACATACTCTTTTGTTCATGTAAAACGCCAGTCTAATATGGTTGCTGATCTAATGGCAAAGTATGCCTTTGTTTTTCCTGATAATGTATGGGTTGAGGAAGGTCCAGTTGGTTTAGGATCAATATTGTTAGAGGACCAATCTTCCCTTTTCATTCCTAATCAATGATATATATGTGGTTTTCCTGTAAAAAAAACCATATATGTTTTGTTCTACATTAGTTTCTTATTTCATCACAAAAGGATTTATGACATATTTTGCGGTTCAGACATTTTTACTTTGCAATCGTTTTTCGGTGATTGCTTAGTGTTAATTCTTATTTGGTTTTCATTTTGCAGTTACCATCTGAGTCATCTTCTGCACGACCATCGCAGATTCTAGCTCCAATTTTAATGGGGACGTGACATCTACACCTGCGCTGAGCTTTGCCCCACCTGCTTTATTAAGTTGGTAGCAGCACAACAAGAAAGTTAAGGTAAAGAGCATGTAATATAATTCTTCATGTAATTGAAATGGTTGAAAAATAGATATCTTAATTAGATGGTGTTCTCTACATGAGTTCAATTTTGGGATGGTTATCTACAAAAGCTATATGCTTTTGCATTATGCAGACATTCAGACTTTTCTACAATGAGCAACTTCAAGTTAAATTAAGACTTAATTTGTATGAATCTTTGCTAGCATGATTCTTTATTTTGTTCATGGATTTGTTTCACATAATTCATTTTTCAAATTTCATCTTACCAATTACCAAACACGCTTACACACTTCTGTTTGGCAACTGTTACATAGAATGCTTCACATCATACTTTTTCTATTTTTCTCTGTTTCAGATTAGTTTCAAATCAAAATCAGGCTGTGTAAAGGAACCTACTCCTACAACATGTTACTTGAATCACTGTGATTAGTAGAATACTTAAAGTGGCTGCCGCGGGAACATGAGAACATAAAATATTGGGATAAGGAAGTTTTCTGAAGGACAATTTGAAGAGGCTGAGATACTCTTCACTGTGATTTTGAAGCAGCTTGGAAACAACGTGCATATTAATTACTGAAATTGAAACATGTATTGATGTTCCTATTATGTTCAGGATCAAGAGCATAATTTAGAGTTCGACTTTGGATTTGGCAACATTATAGTGGTCAATAGCGGTGCTTCTTAAATTTGTCTAGAGACTCTAGACCATGCTGAGGTGATTTGGCTTTTCTTCCTTCTTTATGTAGCACTTTATGCATGGAGCACATTGCTCAAAGTGACTAATTTTAAGGCTACATACTAAAATTTATGTAATAGTTTTGTTGTCTAATTATGACTAGAAGCATAGATGTGTCAAACAAGACTGTTATATGCACTTGACATGTGCAAGCCTTTGAAGGTCTGATATAAACCTGATGCTTTTTATTGTTATTATGCAGTTTGCTTTCCATTTGCCTCTTTAATTATGTGGGAACAAAATAAATAAACAAATAGTTTAAATTCTGAGCTAGCACACTCAATGGAAATTAAAACCAGGTGAATATGAAACACTTCATCAAACAAGGTTATATTTAGTTTGATTCACAAGTTTCTTCACAAACAGAACACTAAAAGTAATGCTTTTTAGAATCATTAACATATAGGCCGTGCATTGCCATAGAAAGCAACATTTAGAAAGAAAAGTTATCCCAAAAGGTATTATTCAAAGGACAGCAGTAGGAACAAATTTATTTCATAAGCTTTCTAAAAACCTGAAGCATTGTTAATATTAAACAAAACGGTACTCTTATTTAGATAATAACAGTTATAGGTATATGTACCTGCAAGTTTAAAAATTTTAAGACAAGGTACTCTTATTTAGATAATTAATCATGTCTTTATGAATTCCTAACTAATATTGATCACATATTCATCACCAAGATTTAAATACTAAACAAAAAGGTACTCTTATTTAGATAATAGCATATAATTAATTTTGAATTGTGAATATTGGACTTACGTCCAGGGGTTGCCCGCTAAGCGGCTGTCGCCTAGCCTGGGAATTGGGCCTCCTCCAGCAAGGCCCAACCGGCCCAACAGAGGCAGTTACATTTATCAGGCCCAGCTCTCACCCTATAAATAGGGAGCGGTTACCGTTTGTAGAGAACTTTTGGCTCATTTGCTCAATACACACAAGAAATTCAGTTATTTTCTCTCTAACTTTATCACTCTAAGTGCAATCTCTCTACTCTAGGGGCTATACCATTTCTCAATGTTCATGGCAAGAACATTTGGCACCGTCTGTGGGGAACGAAAAATTTTCTATTCCCGAATCAGGTGGATTGGTTGCACGGTTGAAAGAAGCTTTGGTCACTGTTGAAGTCTTACAATTTCTGTAGAATTCAATTTCTGTATCATACAATGTTTAAAGAGAAAAAAATGAAAGCATTTTAATATTTTTTTAAACCCACAAGGATATATTTACATGGTACTTCATATAGCTAAAATTTGTATTATTTTCATGGTACTACATTTTCTTTGTAAGAAAAAAAAAACATAATTCAAATAAGTACAAATTAATTGAAAAAATATAAATATAATAAACAATAATACAAATTGATAAAAATTTAAGTTAAAAATGACTTCAAAAATTTTTAAATTTTTCTATAGGAGAAAATTAAATAATGTAGCATTTTGTAAAATAGGGGTAAAAACCACATAAATAAAATGATTACGTTTTTACAAAATATAAACAAACACATTTATCAACAAAAAAAAATCTTTTGCAAAATGGGCCCGTGCGAAAGCGGTAAAGCGAAGCAGCAGCATGTGGAAGCAGTATGTAACCGCCGAATAATTTCCGTTTCACAGCCACATAGAGAAAATTAATTAATTAATTAATAAAAAAGAAACGTGACCGACTCCGCTTCACGCCAACGGCATGACGAAACAACAGCTACCCTCTCATTCACTGCCACCTGTCCGCGCTTTCCACCTCTATAAATACACTCCCATTCTCAACTTCATTTCTACCATCTCATCTCATTCCACCGTTACAAGCTTTCTTTCTTCAATCGATTCTCTCAGTGTTAATTACTTCGCCATGGCCATCGGAATCTCATTCAAGGCCTTCGCCATCGTTCTCGCCGTCGCTCTATTCTCCATCGCAGCCTCGGCTCAAGATCTATCACCGTCGTCGGCGCCGGCTCCTTCTCCCGATGCCGGAGCAGCTGGATCTGTGGCGGTCTCATTCGGTGTCTCCGTCGTGTTGTCTGTGTTGGCGGCGATGAAGTTCTGAGTTCACATTCGTGTTTCGTGCATTTTTTTCGTGTTCATGGATTTGATTTGATTTGATGTGATGTGATCTATTTATGTATACGAGGCAGAGCTTGTGATATTTTCGTTACTGCTATTTATTATTTGTTGTACGAGTTTAAAGGAAATAAAGAGGGATTTTATTGTATACTACATATATATGATACATATACTCGACCTTTGAGTTAAGAATAATGAGTCATTCAATTTTCCTATGTATTAAAAAAAAAATTACGAGTCATTCAACAAAACGTCTAGGTTGCCGTATGGACTGGGCGAGCCCCTAGAGGGGCAACGCCCAGCATGTATCCCGCCCTGAGGCGGGGCCCTGGCCTTCAGATGGGCCTTGATCTCGGAGGCCCAATTGGCCCAATAGGTAGTACCCAAGCTCTATAAATAGGAGGTAGTTATCAATTGTAAGGGACTTTTTGGCTCATTTGATGAAGTAACACATAAAATTCAGCATTCTCTCTCTTACTCTCTCTCTCTAGCACAATCTCTCTACCCTTAGGTACTATACCTTTCCTCAATGTTCATTCCCAGAACATTTGGCGCCGTCTGTGGAGACTGTAAACTTTCTACTCCCATTCACGTGGATTGATTGTGCATGAAGTTACCTCTGATTGTGATTAGGCAACTCTCTGGTTTTCCGATTTTGATTCTGTGACTAGTGTTGGTTTTCCGATCGAGTTTGCATCGTTTCTGGTTTAGATGGAGACTCGACGCAGGAGGCAACATCATTCACCAATGCGACAGCGGATTTCGCCGCCTCGGCGGCCTCATCGTGTGGACCTGGATTCTCCGGTGCGAACGGCAGGAGTACAGTCGCCCTCTCCTCCTCCATCACCACCACCTCCTCCATCGCCTTCACAGGTGGGATCTCGGGAGCACTCACCAGGGAATTCACCTGCTCCGGAACAACAACCGGCGGTGACGCAGGAGCAATGGCGCCATTTGATGCGCAGCATTGGCAACATCCAGCAGCGGAATGAGCATCTACAGGCTCAGTTAGATTTCTACCGTCGCGAGCAGCGAGATGATGGAAGCAGAGAAGCAGATTCCGTGGCTGAGTTCCGTCCGTTCTCGGAAGATGTCGAGAGTGTGGCGATTCCGGATAACATGAAAACGTTAGTTCTGGATTCTTACAGCGGAGATTCCGATCCGAAAGATCATCTACTGTACTTTAATACGAAAATGGTGATAATTGCGGCGTCAGATGCGGTGAAGTGCAGGATGTTTCCATCGACGTTCAAATCGACGGCAATGGCGTGGTTCACAACTTTGCCGCGTGGATCGATTTCAAATTTCAGAGACTTCTCATCCAAGTTTCTAGTGCAATTCTCGGCAAATAAGAATCAGCCGGTGACGATCAATGACCTATACAATATTCGTCAGCAGGAAGGGGAGTCACTGAAAGAGTACATGGCAAGGTATAGCGCGGCGTCGGTAAAGGTAGAGGACGAGGAGCCTCGAGCTTGTGCTTTAGCATTTAAAAACGGTTTGCTGCCGGGAGGGTTGAACAGCAAATTGACACGTAAGCCGGCGCGCTCGATGGGAGAGATGCGTGCTCGTGCCAGCACTTATATTCTCGACGAGGAGGACGACGCTTTCAAAAGAAAGCGCGCGAAGTTGGAAAAGGGCGACACGTCGCCCAAGCGCGTGAAAAAAGATAGGAGCGGCGAAGATAAGGGGGATGGCAAACAGCAGAGGCCAGGTAAGGGGAAGTCGGTATTCAAACCGACCAAGGAACAGTTGTATCCACGGCGCGATGATTATGAACAACGTCGGCCTTGGCAATCTAAGTCTCATCGCCAGCGGGAGGAAACTGATATGGTGATGAACACAGATGCATCGGATATGCTCCGAGTGGCAAGCGACGCAAATCTAGTGGATGAGCCGGAGGCCCCAAAGTATCAGCCACGGGACGCCAATCCCAAGAAGTGGTGCGAGTTCCACCGGTCCGCCGGGCATAATACGGATGACTGTTGGACTTTGCAGCGGGAGATTGATAAGTTGATTCGGGCGGGATATCAAGGAAATCGTCAAGGCCAGTGGCGCAATGGTGGTGATCAAAACAAAGCGCACAAGCGGGAGGAGGAGCGAGCGGACACTAAGGGCAAGAAAAAGCAAGAATCAGCGGCTATCGCCACAAAAGGGGCTGATGACACGTTCGCTCAACACTCAGGACCGTCCGTCGGGACCATCAACACCATCGCCGGGGGATTTGGCGGCGGTGGCGACACTCATGCGGCGCGTAAGCGCCATGTTCGTGCCGTTAATTCCGTTCATGAGGTCGCTTTTGGATTCGTACACCCTGACATAACAATCTCGATGGCGGACTTTGAGGGGATAAAGCCTCATAAGGACGACCCGATTGTGGTGCAGTTAAGGATGAACAGTTTCAACGTTAGAAGGGTACTCCTGGATCAGGGTAGTTCGGCTGATATTATCTATGGTGATGCATTTGACAAGTTGGGACTAACTGACAATGATCTAACTCCATACACGGGAACCTTGGTAGGTTTCGCGGGGGAGCAAGTAATGGTGCGGGGATACATTGATCTAGACACAATATTTGGGGAAGACGAGTGTGCTAGGGTTTTGAAGGTAAGGTATCTGGTTCTCCAGGTGGTAGCATCCTACAATGTCATCATTGGGCGAAATACATTGAATCGCCTTTGTGCTGTAATTTCGACAGCCCACTTAGCGGTCAAGTATCCGCTAAGCAGTGGAAAGGTGGGAAAGCTGAAGGTGGACCAGAAGATGGCGAGGGAGTGTTACAATAATTGCCTTAACTTGTACGGCAAGAAGAGTGCGTTGGTTGGTCATAGATGTTATGAAATCGAAGCTTCGGATGAAAATCTTGATCCCCGGGGCGAGGGGCGAGTAAATAGGCCCACGCCAATTGAGGAAACGAAGGCGCTAAAGTTTGGTGATCGCACTTTGAAGATTGGGACCAGACTGACGGAAGAGCAGGAGACGCGCCTAACAAAACTGCTTGGGGAGAACTTAGACTTGTTTGCTTGGAGCTGCAAAGACATGCCTGGAATTGATCCAAACTTCATATGCCATCGATTAGCATTGAATCCAAGTGTCAAGCCAGTTTCACAACTTAGGAGGCGCTTGGGTGGCGACAAAGGGAAGGCGGTGCAACAGGAGGTCGACAAGTTGCTGGCGGCAGAGTTCATCAGGGAAGTGAAGTATCCGACGTGGTTGGCGAACGTCGTAATGGTGAAGAAGGCGAACGGGAAATGGCGAATGTGTGTAGATTACACAGACTTAAACAAAGCATGTCCAAAAGATTCGTATCCCCTTCCCAGCATCGATAGCCTTGTTGATGGTGCCTCGGGCAACGAACTGCTTAGCTTGATGGATGCTTACTCTGGCTATCATCAAATCCGCATGCACCCGGCAGACGAGGACAAAACGGCTTTTATGACTGCCAGAGTCAATTATTGCTATCGCACCATGCCGTTTGGACTAAAGAACGCTGGGGCTACCTACCAAAGATTGATGGATAGGGTTTTTGCTGGGCAGGTGGGAAGAAACATGGAGGTTTACGTTGATGACATGATTGTTAAATCAGTACGAGGTTTAGACCATCATCAAGATCTGGAGGAAGCATTTGGCGAAATAAGGAAGCACAGTATGCGCCTCAATCCGGAGAAGTGCTCTTTTGGTGTTCAGGGGGGCAAGTTTTTGGGATTCATGATCACATCCAGAGGAGTCGAGATAAACCCAGAAAAATGCAAGGCGATTCAGCAGATGAAAAGCCCTTCCAATGTGAAAGAGGTCCAACGTTTGACGGGGCGAATAGCAGCTTTATCTCGGTTTCTTCCCAAGTCCGGTGACAGATCTTTTCCTTTTTTCAAGTGTCTTCGTAAGAATGTCGCATTCGAGTGGACGGCGGAGTGTGAGGAAGCTTTTGTTCGCCTCAAGGAACTCCTATCGTCACCGCCAATCTTGTCAAAACCAATGCAGGGACACCCGCTGCATTTGTATTTTGCTGTGAGCGATAGTGCTCTGAGTTCTGTGATGTTGCAGGAGATAGATGGCGAGCATCGAATTGTTTATTTTGTTAGTCACACACTCCAGGGCGCGGAGGTCAGATATCAGAAAATTGAGAAGGCGGCGCTGGCGGTCCTCGTCACCGCCCGGCGGTTGAGACCTTATTTTCAGAGTTTTCCCGTAAAGGTGCGGACGGATTTGCCCTTGAGACAAGTATTACAAAAACCGGATTTATCAGGTAGATTGGTCGCCTGGTCGGTTGAATTGTCAGAGTATGGTTTGCAATACGATAAGCGGGGCACGGTTGGTGCGCAGTCACTAGCTGACTTTGTGGTCGAGTTGACTCCAGATCGGTTTGAAAGAGTGGACACTCAGTGGACTCTCTTCGTGGATGGATCCTCCAATAGTAGTGGCAGCGGCGCGGGAGTAACGTTAGAAGGGCCAGGGGAACTAGTCTTGGAGCAGTCTCTGAAATTTGAGTTCAAAGCAACGAACAACCAAGCAGAATATGAAGCTCTCATCGCCGGATTGAAGTTGGCGCGGGAAGTAAAGATCAGGAGTTTGTTGATAAGAACGGACTCACAATTGGTGGAAAATCAAGTGAAGGGAACTTTCCAGGTCAAAGATCCTAATCTGATCAAGTACCTTGAGCGGGTACGGTATTTGATGACACTCTTTCAAGAGGTCGTGGTGGAGTACGTTCCTCGGGCAGAAAATCAGCGGACGGACGCGCTAGCCAAACTGGCAAGCACGCGGAAGCCCGGCAATAACAAAAGTGTGATTCAGGAAACGCTGGCGTACCCAAGCATCGAAGGCGAGCTCATGGCCTGCGTGAACAGAGGGAGAACATGGATGGATCCCATAATATCTATCTTGGCGGGGGACTCGGCAGAAGTGGAGCAATGCACGAAGGAGCAGCAGCGGGAGGCGAGTCACTATACTCTCATTGACGGACACTTGTATCGCCGTGGTTTCTCGACGCCATTGTTGAAATGTGTACCGCCAGAGAAGTACGAAGCGATAATGTCTGAAGTACATGAATGAGTGTGCGCGAGCCACATCGGGGGAAGGTCTTTGGCTTGCAAAGTGTTGAGGGCGGGTTTTTACTGGCCCACCCTCAGGAAAGATTGTATGGACTTCGTGAAGCAGTGCAAGGAGTGTCAAGTGTTCGCGGATTTGTCTAAGGCACCGCCAAAAGAGTTGGTAACGATGAGCGCCCCGTGGCCTTTCGCCAAGTGGGGTGTGGACTTAGTAGGACCTTTCCCGACCGCCAGGGCACAAATGAAGTTTATATTGGTGGCGGTGGACTACTTCACTAAATGGATTGAGGCGGAACCCTTGGCCAAGATTACTTCTGCAAAGATAGTCAATTTCTATTGGAAGCGTATTGTTTGCAGGTTCGGGATCCCAAGGGCGATCGTATCTGACAATGGGACCCAGTTTTCAAGTTGTCAAACAAGGGAGTTCTGCAAGGAAATGGGCATACAGATGAGGTTCGCCTCTGTTGAGCATCCGCAGACGAACGGGCAGGTAGAATCTGCAAACAGGGTAATCCTACGAGGACTAAGACGACGACTCGCGGAGGCTAAGGGAGCTTGGTTGGATGAACTTCCGGCGGTGCTGTGGTCGTACAACACCACCGAGCAATCTACTACAAGGGAAACCCCCTTTAGAATGACCTACGGGGTAGATGCAATGTTGCCGGTGGAGATTGACAACTTTACATGGCGGACTCGACCAGGTTTTGAAGAGGAAAATCAGGCCAACATGGCGGTGGAGCTAGACCTTTTGTCGGAAACGCGCGACGAGGCGCACATTCGGGAAACAGCAATGAAGCAGCGCGTGGCGGCAAAGTTCAACAGCAGGGTTCGCGTCCGAGATATGCAGGTTGGCGACCTGGTCCTCAAGTGGCGATCGGGAGCCCCGGGGAACAAGCTTACTCCCAACTGGGAAGGGCCCTACCGCATTATTAAAGTTCTTGGTAATGGGGCCTATCACTTAGAGGAGCTTGATGGGAGGCGGTTACCTCGATCGTTCAATGGTTTGAGCTTGCTCTACTTTTATAGTTGATCGCAGGCGAGAAAGTGAACAAGGCGGAATCGCCGGAGCCAGATATCTTTAAGATTTTCCGAAGTGTTCTCAAATTCTCCAATGTACTGCAACGACAAATCAATAAAATAAAACGAAAATTCACGAAATTCGTGTCCAAAAAATTCCAGGGATTCCCTGACGATCGGAATTGCCGATCGACATAAAGAATTACGGCGATCACTAAGTGGGACAAGCTTGATCCCCAAAGGGGCTTGCTGGAACCCTGAAGGTTGTGGCGATTCCACAAATGGCCTTTGACGTCTGGGAATCACCCTCCGGAAAGTCTGACGTGATCGCCGGTCCCGTAAACGATGTGCTGGGTAAGTCTCGCCAGAATACGACGAGCGCCGTTAACTAGGCAAAAGTTCACGAAATTCGTGTCCAAAAAATTCCAGGGATTCCCTGACGATCGGAATTGCCGATCGACATAAAGAATTACGGCGATCACTAAGTGGGACAAGCTTGATCCCCAAAGGGGCTTGCTGGAACCCTGAAGGTTGTGGCGATTCCACAAATGGCCTTTGACGCCTGGGAATCACCCTCCGGAAAGTCTGACGTGATCGCCGGTCCCGTAAACGATGTGCTGGGTAAGTCTCGCCAGAATACGACGAGCGCTGTTAACTAGGCAAAAGTCTTGGGACCCCCAAATGGCCATTGGGATCCAAGCATTGTAAGCCCCGAGCGGGCAAAGCCCCGGGCGAAGTCCTCGAGAATGGAGGCCGTTTCTTCCTATTAGGGAAAAAACGTCTAAAGTCTTGGTGGTGGAATACCAAGCAACAAGTCCTAGTTAAAATTAAGGCACGAAATCGTTAGGCGTAATTCAATCATATGACGCGTGAAAAATAGCGCAAGATATAAGGTCGGCGAATGAATAGGAGGGAAGGCGAGTAGTGTACGGCGAAAGCGTTCCAATATGACTTACAAAATATCCAACGGCGATATAAAAAGCTATGGCGAAGGGTTCCTTAAACATAGACGAATGGCGGAAAAGTACACTACAAGGTGACAGTAAAAGATAAAGGTAATGTTAAAAATTACATTATTCATTGTTTTCTTTCTCCTGTTCTTCTTCTTCCTCTTCTTCTTCAGTCGCTGTCCAGAGGTTTTGGTCAATCAGGGGAGGATCGTCGGGACCAACCAGTCCTGCGGCGGTTATCTCTTTCATTACTCCCATGGCGCTAAAGTCAAAGTTCGGGTACAAATGTTGGGCCTGATCTTTGGCGAGGTAGAAACCGCGCTCGCGGTTGTCAAGGGCGATGTCAGCGGCTTGTTCCCTCGCCTCAATGGCTTTGGCCTTCTCCGTCGCCAGCTCGTCCTCTAGACTTTTGATCTTTGCTAGTTGGGAAGCAATCTCAGCATCTTTCGTGGCGAGGGCCTCGGCATGAGTTTCGGTCGCTTTCTTGATCTCCTCGGACGTAGCCTGCATCACCGCCTCCATGTCAGATTTCGCCAAGGCCAAGGACTCCGCAGACTTTTTCTCTTGCTCCGCCAACGCCTTTTTCACTAACTCCAGCTCAGCGCACAGTATGGCAAGCTCTGACTCCTTAGCAATCAGCGCCTCGCCTCGGGCGATCAAGTCCTTCTCAGCTTGCTCTTTTTCCTTCTTGCAAGCTTGAAGGCTTGCATCAAGCTCATCTGCTTCTTCCTTCATCAGCGCCAGCTGATCCTCCAGCTCGCCGATTTTAATCCCCGCTGTGCCAATCATCTTGTCGGCATAGACTTTGTCTTTTCCTGCCTGCGTCGCCAGTTTGTCGAAACGCTTTTCCCAAGCAGCGGCGGCTTCTTGATGCTTAGCACTTTCGGCCTTCAACCGCTCAGCTTCAACGTTGGCGGCATTGAACTTCTCAAACGTGTGAGCAAAGATGCACCCAGCGCGTAGGAGGCAAGCAAGAGTCTCCTCCTTGGTGTCATTCAGGCCCCGACTCAAAACTTCTTTTTCTATAACGTCACGGTTGAGACCAGCAAGAAAGAATTCTGAGGGTTCAATGGCGTTGGGGAACATATTATAATAGCTTGAGGAACCGACCTCGGGAGCAGGGGCTTGTTCAATTCGAGCTGCTTCAGAGGTAGTGGCAGCGCCAGGACAGGATTTTTCCCCTTGATGAGGCGGGGAAGGCATGGAGCCTGCATCATGTGTTGAGGGCGGGCTAGGAGGCGCATCTTGGCGAGGGGGAGACTTTGGGGTTTCATTTTCTTTTTTCCTTATCTCCAATAGGAGTGTCGGAAGACGCAGCAGCTTTTGTGGCGTTAACGCCGGCGGAGGCGGCTGTTGCGCCAATAGAGGACTCAGCGGCAACAGCAGCGGTCGCACCGGCGGAGGCAGGAGAAGAAGCTGGTACGGCGGTTGGCTCGGTAGCTGCGGCGACAGAGGCTTCAGCGACATTTTTGCCTTTAGGCGCAGCAGCAGTGGTGGGCTGAGCGCCAGGGTTGGATGTGTCGGCGTCGGAGGAGGCTTTGGTCAATCTTCTCCTCTTGGGAGCTTTGGTGCTCTCGGCTTGGTTCTCAGCACCGCCCCGTTTTTTCGCGTCGCCCTCAGTGTTGAATTTTGGGGAAAAGCGAGCCATTCTCCTCTCGCAGGCCTTCAGGAGCTCGGCGTTCGTGAAATTCATATCTTCTGTAACAATAAAAAAAAAACGATCAGTGATAACATAGGAGTCGAGAAAGGAAATGTCAATAATAAAAGTGAGCTATGGGCAACCTAAGTATTTGGGAGTTCTTGAGAGGTCAGCGCCCTCAAGGACTGTTGTGCAGTCAAGGATGGGAAGTGGGGCAAGGAGATTAAGAAAGGCTTTATCGTTGGCGGACAAGGAATCCTCTGAAGGATCGGTGATCCCGTTGGGCTTCTCTGTCCAGTAAAGAGGAAAGAGGGCGGTCCCGTCTCTGAGGGTGAATGCCTCTGGGTAGGCGGGATGAACCGCCACACGGAAGTACTTTCGTGCGAAGGAGGACTTCGCGTTACTTTTGTGGGGATGCAAACACTTCCGGCCGGCTCGGGCCTTCAAGGAAATCCATCCTTTGTTTTTGATGGACTTGGGGTCGACGTCGTAAAGGTAGAAGAAACTGGTGGGGGATGGGGCGATGCCGACAGCGGCGCTTAGGATTTCAAAACATCGAATGAAGGCCCAGGCGTTAGGGTGGAGTTGACAGGGAGCCGCGTTGATGTCGCGGAGGACGGTTTGGACAAAGGGCGAGAAAGGAAGCCTGATTCCAAGCTCGCTAAACATGTATTCGTACGCAAAGAAAAAATGGGATCTCTTTACGTCGCCGTCTGGCTTGTGAAGCCAGGGGCGATCCCCGGGACTGCAAACCCAGATCCTGAGTTTGGCGTTAAACTCATCGTCATTGGACAAGCCACCCAGGGAGTTCACGAATTGCACAATGGGATCGCTATCTTGGAAGATGGAAGGTTGATCTATAGCCTCGTGTTTGGGGGCTACTTGGACTGGAAGGGGCAGAGTGGCGTAGGTTTTTAGTCGGTGAGCTGGGATCTCCGGAACCTCTAAACGGAGGCCGCCGGCAGCGGTGGAGTCAGGGTCGCTTTCGGAGGAGGAAGAAGAGTGATTAGGGGAGGTAGGGTTTGAAGCCATTTTTAGAAGACAGTGAAGTGAAAGAAAGGAAAAGATCAGTATGTGTGCAATGTAAAGATAAGGACAGTGGGACTCACCGGAGTAGGATGTGAAGAGTGGGTAGCGGAAAGGGTGATAAGCGACGGCTCCGGAGCGGAAGTGGGCAGAAGGAGTTTGGTAAGCGATTAGGGAAGTGAAGAGGGGTCTCGGAAAGGGATGACAGTGGGGAAGAAGGGTTTTTATAGGAGAAGGGGAGAAGCTGGAAGGGTGACGCGTGTTGGACGCGTGTGGAAGGTTGGAAGTCATGATGGTTTTGGGGAGGTGGGTCGCGTGCAAAGGGGAGTTACTGCGCACGATGGGACGGTTATGAAAGGTGAAGTGACGGTTCCGGAGAAAGAGGGAAATTGATGTAACCAACACATCACGTGGGGCAGCCACGTGAGGCAGATAGAAATTTGAAAGGGTTTTAAAATAAGGGAAAGCGCGAAAAGCCTCGCCACTACAAGGATCAAACACCATCGCCTGACGATTGACAACAACAACGAAGTTCAGTCGCTCGCCAGGGTCACCGCCAGTCAATGATTGAATGATCGGCACATGACCCATGCCTGCCACCTTTCCCGCCGGCGAGCGATCATACACCTGCTCCAACTTATCACCAATACAAAGTAGTCGTTCTCGCCGCTTGCGGACTTGTGGACTTGCCAGCTTGGTTTGCTCGTCAAGTCGGTGGACTGGGTAACTGAAAATGCTAGTTTCCTTTTGCTCACGCCATGTTGGCGATATAGTTAACTTCTCTTTTCTCAAGCCATGTTGGCAGTGTAGATTCCGATGTACAATAAGACATGTAACAGCATTTAAAAGACACCCTTAGCTCTCATACCTCGAGCTCGGTGTCTTGTGGACTAGTGGACTGGGCGAGCCCCTAGAGGGGCAACGCCCAGCATGTATCCCGCCCTGAGGCGGGGCCCTGGCCTTCAGATGGGCCTTGATCTCGGAGGCCCAATTGGCCCAATAGGTAGTACCCAAGCTCTATAAATAGGAGGTAGTTATCAATTGTAAGGGACTTTTTGGCTCATTTGATGAAGTAACACATAAAATTCAGCATTCTCTCTCTTACTCTCTCTCTCTAGCACAATCTCTCTACCCTTAGGTACTATACCTTTCCTCAATGTTCATTCCCAGAACACCGTAAATTCAAATTGAACTTTTATCAACTGAGCGTGTTACAGTGAAGTTTGGAGAAAAAATAAATAGTCTTAATGCGTTTTTTTTAATCACATGAGGAAGATAGTCTTAGAGGAGTAGGCAGGAGTATATATTTTAGATAGGTCATTTTTAATTCATAATCCAGCTCCAATAATTTTTTTTAGAGAAGAATTTTTTTCATGAGTTTTAAAAAAATTAGTTTAGATAATTAATATGGTTTGTGCTTCACCAAAAAGCCTAGATAGTTGAATGAGAGGACATAATGAACCTAAATCAACCTATTCATTGAATCTACACATATGGGAGATCATTGAATCTGGTGATGAACCCCTACTACAAGAGCATCCTGGACTCTTGAGCAGAAAGATAAATTCCTTCAAATTGCTAAAGTCAAGATCTCTATCTATCTAACTTGTGCTTTGAGCAAATCAGATTATGAAATATTCATGGATGTGCTACTGATAAGGAGAATTGGGACACACTTGTCATTGCTCATGAAGGTACTGATAGAGTAAAAGAAGCCAAGGCCAGCATGATTACTCATCAATATGAAATGTTCAAGATGGAGGCTCATGAGACCATTGATCAAATGTTTGAAATTTCCAAACAATTACAAGTGGTCTTAAATCACTTGGGAAGACAATCCCATCTTTTGACAAAGTGAGAAAGATTCTAAGGAGTCTTCCAAAGCAATGGAGGCAAAAATTTACTTCCAAGAAGCAAAGGGCGGACAACAATTGAGCTTGATGAAAATGACTTTGAATATAACAACAACAACAACAACAAAAATAGACAAATAATGAAGCCACTTATTGACAGAAACAGAGCACTTGTCATTAAATTCCAACTCAATATATATCACTTTGTATATTTACAAGACATGTCGGGAATGAACATGAGGCATGGCTAACATACCCAAAGGCAACTCTTCCAAGAACTTCAAAGATGAACAAGATTGTATAAAAGTACCTTAAAATACGAGGTTTAGAGCTGCAAAGCTGCAAAAATAGGAACTGTGAAGATCAATTTTAGAAGAAATAACAGGACCTGATTGATAACTCATGTACTCTCAAAATAGTGATACAATTTCAAACAAATTTCACATAAAGAAGAGCAAAAGGAAACAAATAGGCAAGTAAGATTCAAGGTTTGCTGCCTTCAATGAGTTTGGGCCAGACGCATACAGGTGGTGCTGGGAACACCTTCATGCCCCAGAACACCTTCTTGCAGCATCTTGCATTGTCGGGTTTGGATTCTGATTGCGTGAAATTGGGGTTGCAGCGTCAAGGCTTAGAACAAGGATTCAGTGTGCAGTTTTTAGAACACTGATACAGCCTGTGATATTTTTCACCTATCTATGTCATCTCTTCCCATCATGTACAAATATTTTTCTGAAAACTCCAAATGAAAGCACAAAAAGTGTGGGAAAATGTAGCCCATACCAGCGATTTTCCACTTTTCCTCTCTTGTTCATCGAGGAACTTGTGTGGAACCAATATATGATTGTTTCATTTTTAAGCTCTTTCATGCAAATTGAATGGTCGAATTCTCGTCTAAGAAGTTCATAGATGCTGAATTCGATTTCAAGTATGGAGTTGAGGAAATAGTTGAAGACGCCATTAAATGCTGCACAGAGAAAGGTTACCTGCGAGGTGGGTGTGCACCCTTTTTTCCATCATAGGATGGTTTTCCATATAAGAAAGAAATAGCTATCCATTTAAGAAAAAGTTATGTTTTTTTGGATTGAAGTTCTATTGGTAATAAATCAAGCAAGCAAGTCTAAATCTCCTATGGTCTGTCTTAAATCAAACAATATGTGCTTGGGTGGTTGCTGCAATCTGCATTCTTAACTTTCCTAATAGTAATAGTCTAATAGATTATTGGGAGTTTTCAAAAGCTATTGGAGATGTGTTCAACTTCATGGAACACTCAATTTCCTATAATTAAACTGGAATGACCTCTATAAGAACTTCTATTCAGTACTCATGTCTATAACCCAAAGTTAAATATTCACATACTCAGATGTTATTAGTACCAGCTAAACCTGTTTAGTGTTTACGGTACCATATTCAAGGATGATTGATTAAAGCATTGGTAACACATGAACCCTTTAGATTCCATAGTAATTGTGACAAGACCAACCAGTTTAAGCTTAAGAGCTTCTAATCTACCATCAGTATAGCAACACCGGAGGATGGATTGAAATCCATTGAGACCAAAACAGAACAAAGGAAATAAAAGAAATTTCATCAGTCATGAAGTAAAACTCATAATTGGTTATCCAAGAAAACTTCACAACTTTGTATCTACAACTGTACATTTAATTGCTAGACCATATCTGTAACCAAAGCATATATAGAATATCAAAAGAAACTGAAAACATGTATCAATCAGAACAATAACTGAAGTTAATACAATGTAAAACCATCGTCATAGCAAACATGCCAGCCCCATCTACAGGGCGGGGCATTCTCACCATACTCAGCACAGCAACTCCATCTTCTCTTCCAATTCGCACGACCGGTATTTGGTCTGTCATTCTTCTCATTCCATTTGTAAACAATTACTCCAGATTTATCAGTCCATTCCCCATCAATTCCTTGGTGAGGTGGAGCCAATGAATATAGCCCCTTATCTCCTACAACATTACAAGCGTTTCACCAGAGGCGGAGCTTATAAGTGACAGGGAGGAGCTTCAGCTCCCCCAAAGTCTCCAAGTCATATTTGAGTACTAGTATTAATATATGACATATAATATTATGTGTGTAAAAGGAGTGTGGCTAGACATATCAGACAAAAATGTGAAGCTTAATAATGATAAACATTAGAAAGAAATGTAACTTTTGCCCAAATTTTAAGCTTCCTACATAAGCCTCTCATTTCTTTCTCCCGTAACTTTTTGTTTTCCATCAAGTTCTAGTGGGTTTTTCCAACTTTGCTTCCAAACTTTCACCCTCTTGTGTAAAACTCCATATTTCTAACTCTAACTCAACATTTTTATCTTAATTTTCTTTTGTTTTCCTTGCTCGAACGTCATTCTTTGTGTGCAGCTCTCAAACTCAAAGCTTTTTTTAACCCCATTTTTATGGGGGGATCAACTCATAGCTATTGAGGTAATTTCTTGTATATTGTTCTTGCATGTGGGTTTAATTAGCTTGTTGTTAAAAGTCTTATTTTAGCTCCTCTAATATTTTGCTCAAGCTCCGCCACTGAGCGTTTGATTTATATATATTGCAAATATTATGCTTTACAAAATTATCATTTTATAGCTCAGTCTCAGACTCTCAGCAAACAAACCAGAAACAAAATTGGAACAACCTATAATTGCATGTTCGAATCAGCTTCTCTTTCCACATAATATATTTAATTCCGACACCAGAAGCTACTCACAGACACTTATTCTCATAAATAATTTTGTTTTTGTAATCAATTGTAGGAGAATTTCTAAATATGCTCTGAGTCTATAAACAAATAGTAAAAGCATGACATGGATAAAAATCTCATAGGTAAAATGTTATGCATACCATTGGTGTGACCGTGGAAAGAGCAAGAAACTGGTGAATTATCTTGATCTGAGTAAAGGGTGTTGCATCTCAAGCACAGTTTCTTTGTTTGGACAAAAGATGGGGTTGCTTTGCTCTGTGAATTTGAGCAACACTTGACCTCTAAAATGCCATGTCCAATTCCAACAGGCCTGAAGAACAGGTTTTGAGAGTAACTAACTGCATAAACCATTTAGATTCTCCTTTTTTGTTTTACTAGGCGAATCTAAGAAATGGTAAAGAGCAGTGACAAGTTGAACTGAACTCTGAATGTTGTGTTTCTGAGAGAGTAAGAACGGTGATAACGCCAATAGCGACATAAATCGAGCGTCACAAGATATAATACGTATATCTTACTACCATGGCATCGATGAATCAGTTACAAATAAAAGAGTAATGGCATTTTCCTGTCAAAAAAAAAAGAGTAATGGCATTCCACTTTATTTTTTAATATTTTTTTCAATATTTTTTTTATAAATTGGTGAGCCAAAGGCCAATTTTTAACTCATTTTTTTCCATATCCTTTACTACATTTCTTATCACATCCACTATCATATCTCTCATTTCTCTTTCTATTTTTCATATCTCACCTAAGAGTATCGCTAATCATGAATTGTTGTTGAGTTGCTTAAACAATATTTTGGTAGACCCAAGCTATCACATAGGATTTAAGCAACTCATAAGCAACTTAGAACATCTCCAATGCAAGTTGCTTAACCGGTTGGAGCACCACCAGAGCAACATAACATGTTAGTTCTTGTTGCTTAAATTTTAGCAACGTTGCTTATTTAGAGCATCTCCAACCATGAGTTGCTAGTTGGGTTGCTTAAACACTATTCTGGTGGGCCTAATATGTCACATAGAATTTAAGCAACTTATGTAGATTTCGCTCCAACCATGGTTTCTTATTTTACTTTTGGTTGGATCTCACTATAACTCATATTTATATTTCAATGTCATGACATCATTCAAGGTCATGAATATCACCGATGAGTGTTTTAACAACAAATTATCAACCATTGGAAGGTTTTCGGTAACTGCTCATTACCGACGGTTTTACAACATTATCGAAAACCTTTGGGCATTGGTAATTTGTGATTTTATCGTAGTGTTTGTGCATTGATGTTGCACATTGCCGACACTAAATAGCATAGGTCTATATGACCAACTCTAAACTTTATGAGTTTGCGTCGGATATCATCTCTGACAGGCTTGCGTTGGCCTAAATTGGTTGTAATGTCGGTTTTTCACTTGTAAGCATCAGCTTTTGGCTAACATTAATTCGTTTTTTTCTTGTAGTTACTAGTTCTTGCTTAATAGATAATTTTACTCTCTCAATTGGAGTTTTTTGTTTCATTTTATAGTTTTCAAATTACAATTTTTTTAATGTTAAAAAACATCTAATTAAAACAGTTTTTAAATACAGTTTTCAAAAACTACACTCAAGCAGCTCTAATAATTCTACTCCTTTCACGAGCAATTGTACTAGGCAAGTACATTGCGTACCATGCATATATATTAGAGCAACTCCAACGCTGGTTTCTTAGCCCAGCTGGAGTTGCTAAGGAACCAAGTTAGAGTTTCTTATGCATTGGAGCTTGGTTTCTTAATGGTTTCTTAATTCATGAACAGTGTCCACGGTTCCTTCTGTAAGGAACTTTGCTTTTTGGTTTCTTAATTAAAATACAATATTTTCTCTCACATATTCACCAACAGCTTTCAGAGCGAAATTAACAGAAAGGATGAAATTGAAGATTTGAGGTTCAACAGATTCAACAGAGACATACACACAGAGCATCAAGATAAAAAATTTATTGAAAAAAAATCAAACTTTACATTCAAAAATCAAATAAAAAAAATTTGCAGCTCTCCGATTCAGTTGTGGAAGCTCTGATCTTAAAGGAAGCTCTTTGCATGTGTGAAAAGGAAGCTCCTTTGCAAGCTTCAAGGCTTTGAGCATATGAAACAGGGGTTGTTGGGGGCGTACCGTGGCTGTATGGTGGCGGTAGTGGTTGTTTGGTGGCGGTGGTGGTTGTTTGGTGACCGGTTTGGGCTTTAGAGGCGTGAAACACCAGAGAGAGGGAGAAGAAGTGAGGGAGAGAGGCAGAGGAAGAAGCTTCTGGATGCAGGTGAGGGAGAAGAGAGGAAGAAGAAGAGAGAAGAGGGAGGAGGGATGCGGCTAGGGTTTGATGAATGGGGGAGAGAGAGAAAAAGTTGAATATATAGGTGGTGACCGGCTGAACAGGTCATCCAACCGTTAATGACCGGTCTAGACCGGTTATGACTTGGTTTGGACTTGGTTTGACCGGCCTGGCCGGTTTTTTCTCTTTGGACTTTTTTTTTGAAATCAACTTTGGATTACTTTGATAAGCCCAATTTTATTTGAACTTTCAGCCCAAACATTAATATTTAATTATAGTATTAAGGAAATTAAAAGAAAATAATTAAATTTAATTATATTATTGATTTAATATTAAATTTTAAATCTAAATTGAATGAAAATAAATATTATAAATTAATGTTGTATGGTGGGACACAGTGGGACCCTTGAAATAGTAATTTAAGAACCCATGGGTTGGAGCAAAATCTGCTTCAGTTTCTTAGGAGTTTCTTAAGTCTGATGTGGCAGTACGGACCCACAAAAATAGTGCTGAATAGTGTGTTAAGAAACCAAATAAGAATTTTGGGGTTGGAGTTGCTCTTATATCCCTAATGTATGACCCCTCACTTACTTTCCTCTACGGAAAATATTAGATTTTGTGGTCAATAAAAAGTAGTACATATGTAAGATCAATGGGGAATTTGGTCATTGGAGTTCTAGACAAGGCCTAGACTCTAAACTGTACATATAAATTGTTCAGACATACTAGAGCAGATACATGAAGAAAAAGAGTAACAATATATATATATATATTCCTGGCCGGTCTTCCTAAATCTTTTGGCGACAAAGTTCGTGAGAAACTTAGAAGCCAAAATCCGGGGGGAGAAATCCCTTATCATACCCTTAGTTATGGACAGCTCATAGCTATCATTCAAAGAGTTGCTCTCAAAATCTGTCAGGACGACAAAATCCAACAGCAACTCACTAAGGAGAAGTCTCAGAATCGCAGGGATTTGGGTACTTTCTGCGAACAATTTGGTATTCAAGGTTGTCCCAAGAAACCTAAACCCAGAAAGCAAGATCGCTACTGCTCCTGATCTTCTTTTAGAAGAATCTTCAAACTTCAAAAGCTTCAGTGCCAACAATGTCTATGAATGGAATATTGATGGTGAAAACGAGTATGGCATCACCAAAATCCTCCAAAATATGACTATGGTAGCCACTGCCTATGTTACCGCCAACAATTGTCCTGAATCTCTTATCGTTGAAGTCTTGGTTGCTGGTTTCTGTGGTCAGCTCAAAGGTTGGTGGGATAATTATCTCACTCAAGACGAGAAGGATCAGATCTTAAATGCTGTCAAGACGGATGAAGAAGGCAATCCTATCATGGAAGATGGCAAATTCATCTCTGATGCTGTCAACTCCTTAATCTTTACCATAGCCCAACATTTTGTTGGAGATCCTTCTCTCATCAAGGACAGATCTGGTGATCTTTTGTCCAATCTTAAGTGCAAATCTTTGGGTGATTTCAGGTGGTAAAAGGATACTTTCCTGACCAGGGTTTCACCCGAGAAGACAGCCAGCAAGCTTTCTGGAAAGAGAAATTCCTGGCTTCAGAGATGAGACTTTGAATGTCATATCCTACAAGGAGAAGCAGATTAACTTCCTCAAGGAAGAAATCTCTTACAAAACCATTGAGGTTCAATTACAACAACCTTCTGTCAAATCTAGGATTGAGAATATTTTGGAAGATATTCAATCTAACATCTGTTCTGATCTACCCAACGCCTTTTGGGAAAGGAAGAGCCATATGGTGGAACTTCCTTATGAAAAAGATTTTTCAGACAAACAGATTCCAACCAAGGCTAGGCCTATTCAAATGAATGAAGAACTTCTTCATTTCTGCCAAAAGGAAATCAATGATCTCCTTGAAAAGAAACTTATTCGCAGGAGTAAGAGCCCTTGGTCCTGTGCAGCCTTCTATGTCAACAAACAAGCTGAGATAGAACGGGGAACCCCTAGGCTGGTTATTAACTACAAACCTCTCAATCAAGCCCTTTGTTGGATTAGATATCCTATCCCCAACAAGAAAGATCTCTTAGCCAGACTGCATGATGCTAAGGTCTTTTCAAAATTCGACATGAAATCTGGATTCTGGCAAATCCAATTGCAAGAGAAGGATAGGTATAAAACTGCTTTTACTGTTCCTTTTGGGCAGTATGAGTGGAACGTTATGCCTTTTGGGCTAAAGAACGCCCCATCTGAATTCCAAAGGATTATGAACGAAATCTTCAATCCTTATTCCAAATTCACTATTGTCTACATTGATGATGTTCTAATCTTTTCCCAAACTTTAGATCAACATTTCAAACATCTCAATACATTCATCTCTGTAATCAAAAGGAATGGCTTGGCTGTATCCAAGACAAAGGTCAGTTTGTTCCAAACCAAAATCAGATTCCTTGGTCACAACATCCACCAAGGAACCATCATTCCTATCAATAGAGCCATTGAGTTCACGGATAAATTCCCTGATCAAATCATTGACAAAACCCAACTACAAAGATTCCTGGGTTGTCTCAATTATGTTGCGGACTTCTGTCCTCAACTCAGTACCATAATCAAACCCCTTCATGATAGACTCAAGAAGGATCCTCCACCTTGGTCCGATATTCATACCAATGTGGTCAAGCAAATCAAACTTCGTGTCAAGAATCTCCCTTGTCTTTATCTCCCTAATCCTCAAGCTTTCAAAATTATTGAAACTGATGCCTCTGATATTGGCTTTGGTGGTATTTTGAAACAAAAGGTTTTTGACAAGGAACAAATTATTGCTTTTACTTCAAAACATTGGAATCCTGCTCAACAGAATTATTCTACTGTCAAAAAAGAAGTTTTAGCAATCGTTTTATCTATTTCAAAATTTCAATCTGATTTGATTAATCAAAAATTCTTAGTCCGTGTAGACTGCAAATCTGCGAAAGAAATCTTACAAAAAGATGTCAAAAACTTAGCTTCAAAACATATCTTTGCCAGATGGCAAGCTATTTTAAGCGTTTTTGACTTCGATATTGAATATATAAAAGGATCTAACAATTCTCTCCCTGATTTTCTTACTCGTGAATATTTGCAGGGAAGAACCTAACATGGCCTCCAGAGGCCCCTCCTCCTCCTCCTCACGAGGAAGAGGCAAAAGCAGAGAAAAGAATAAAGGTATTGTAATCTCTGACCCTTTAATCTTATCTGAGCCCACTGCTCACCAATCTGGACCCACTGTCCAAAAAATTGAGCCCACTGCTCAGACCCAATCTTCCCAGCCAAAACAAACTAAAGAAGATTATGCTTTATCCATCCCAACACTCCTTGCCTTCAAACAAGCAGGCTTAGATGAAATACCTCAAGGCCTCACCAAACTTCCAAATAAATCTTGGGCCAGATTCGCTGACAAAGATGATGACCAAGAAATTCAATCCCTCCAAGCTTTTATTGATAGAACCAGAAGCTTAGCAACTTATGATGGGAAAAAACCTGTTGTTGTTGCCCAACCTAGCCCAGTTGCCCGACCTAGCCCAAATTCAGGTTACTTGGCTAAAGCAGATATAAAATTCCAAACCTTCATCGAACCAGAATGGTGGGACAATTCTGGAGGAGTTAACCTGGCCAATAAAATTGGTACCAAGCTGGCTCTGATACCAAGAGGGGGTCGGAAGCAGAAGGAGGGGGATGAGAAGAGGATTAAGAGAAGTAGGACGCCACCACGGAGGAGCTTTTTGCAGAAAATTAAATTGCAGAAATTAAAAACAGGAATTAAAACAGGAGGCTCAGCCTTCCATAAATAGAAAAATAAAACTAAAACAGGAGGCTCAGCCTTCCATAAACAGAAAAATAAAACTTGAACAAGATATATATTACATAAACATAGATTACAAAACTGAAACTTAAAAACTGAAAAACTGAAACTTAAAAACTGAAAAGATTGAACGAAAGGAAAACTGAAGGAGAACTTACAGAAGGAATTCTCTCAGTGTTTCTCTCTCTAAACTCTCTATCTAAGCTCTACCAAACTCTGATGAACAAGGTTCAGAATGAGCCTATTTAAAGAAAAGATTAGACACTGTATGAATAGTTCCGGTTGAATAGTTCCGGTAGACGGTACTATTTGACTGGCACTATTTGCTACAGTAAAAAGTCAATTTTACTGTTGCTACAGTACAAAAATTGAATTATTACAGAATAAAATGATTACAAGACGACAAACTTAGCAGAAGTCATCATCATCTGATTCTGTGGTTTGGACAAAATCTGACGACCCAAGAGAGGATGGCTCGGAGACTTTGTGTTGAGGGGCCTTTGAAGATGAGGCCTGCCCAATTGGCTCCTTCAATAATTGAAGAGCAGATTGAAGGTTTCTCAGCAAGTCTTCTTCTGTTGAAGCTTCTGCAAGGGCCGCTGTGATGTGGGCCTTTTGGTTTAGCAAGAGACTAGTCTGTGGACTTGCATGCTTGAGATATTTCTGATTGGTTTTGAACCATTGGCTCACATTTTCTTTGTGGGCTTTTGTCGCATCAAAGATTTTCCACCATTTGATGAGAGCCTGTTTGTAAAGGATTGGTTGGGTTTTGGCCTTAAGACCATAGCGCCAAGAGAACACCCAAGAGAGGGAAAAGATTGTAAAAAAGTTTAAACAATCTGGATAATTGTTCAACTCTTTGTTCCAGTGTTTAATGAAGTGATTGTATCCCTCAAGAACTTCAGAGGGGAAAATTTCAGCTGTAGGTCCAAAGAAGCTCCACCATGAATGAAACCAATTTGGAAAAGAATATTTGTTGGTCCATTTAAAATAAATGAGCCAAGAATGTTTGAAACTTTTGTTTTGTAGACCAAAGATTATATTATCCCAAGCCCTGATATAGTCCCAATAATTAAAACCAACTGGGTCGAAATTCTGGGAGAACTTTTTGTAACTGTTTGGATTTGGTCCAAAGTCATTGGGACGAAGGACACGGAGGATTTGTAGTGTAGAATGGGTAATTAGGGAATTATCATTTTTATCCCTAAAATGTTTGATTTCCACACTGTTTGTGTCAACCAAAATAAACTCATAGAATCTTTGGTTTTTGATTGGGTGAGTGGGATCAAGATGACTTGGGAAGAGCTTGGTACCAATTTTATTGGCCAGGTTAACTCCTCCAGAATTGTCCCACCATTCTGGTTCGATGAAGGTTTGGAATTTCATATCTGCTTTAGCCAAGTAACCTGAATTTGGGCTAGGTCGGGCAACTGGGCTAGGTTGGGCAACAACAACAGGTTTTTTCCCATCATAAGTTGCTAAGCTTCTGGTTCTATCAATAAAAGCTTGGAGGGATTGAATTTCTTGGTCATCATCTTTGTCAGCGATGCTGGCCCAAGATTTATTTGGAAGTTTGGTGAGGCCTTGAGGTATTTCATCTAAGCCTGCTTGTTTGAAGGCAAGGAGTGTTGGGATGGATAAAGCATAATCTGCTTTAGTTTGTTTTGGCTGGGAAGATTGGGTCTGAGCAGTGGGCTCAATTTTTTGGACAGTGGGTCCAGATTGGTGAGCAGTGGGCTCAGATAAGATTAAAGGGTCAGAGATTACAATACCTTTATTCTTTTCTCTGCTTTTGCCTCTTCCTCGTGAGGAGGAGGAGGAGGGGCCTCTGGAGGTCATGTTAGGTTTTTCCCTGCAAATATTTACGAGTAAGAAAATCAGGGAGAGAATTGTTAGATCCTTTTATATATTCAATATCGAAGTCAAAAACGCTTAAAATAGCTTGCCATCTGGCAAAGATATGTTTTGAAGCTAAGTTTTTGACATCTTTTTGTAAGATTTCTTTCGCAGATTTGCAGTCTACACGGACTAAGAATTTTTGATTAATCAAATCAGATTGAAATTTTGAAATAGATAAAACAATTGCTAAAACTTCTTTTTTGACAGTAGAATAATTCTGTTGAGCAGGATTCCAATGTTTTGAAGTAAAAGCAATAATTTGTTCCTTGTCAAAAACCTTTTGTTTCAAAATACCACCAAAGCCAATATCAGAGGCATCAGTTTCAATAATTTTGAAAGCTTGAGGATTAGGGAGATAAAGACAAGGGAGATTCTTGACACGAAGTTTGATTTGCTTGACCACATTGGTATGAATATCGGACCAAGGTGGAGGATCCTTCTTGAGTCTATCATGAAGGGGTTTGATTATGGTACTGAGTTGAGGACAGAAGTCCGCAACATAATTGAGACAACCCAGGAATCTTTGTAGTTGGGTTTTGTCAATGATTTGATCAGGGAATTTATCCGTGAACTCAATGGCTCTATTGATAGGAATGATGGTTCCTTGGTGGATGTTGTGACCAAGGAATCTGATTTTGGTTTGGAACAAACTGACCTTTGTCTTGGATACAGCCAAGCCATTCCTTTTGATTACAGAGATGAATGTATTGAGATGTTTGAAATGTTGATCTAAAGTTTGGGAAAAGATTAGAACATCATCAATGTAGACAATAGTGAATTTGGAATAAGAATTGAAGATTTCGTTCATAATCCTTTGGAATTCAGATGGGGCGTTCTTTAGCCCAAAAGGCATAACGTTCCACTCATACTGCCCAAAAGGAACAGTAAAAGCAGTTTTATACCTATCCTTCTCTTGCAATTGGATTTGCCAGAATCCAGATTTCATGTCGAATTTTGAAAAGACCTTAGCATCATGCAGTCTGGCTAAGAGATCTTTCTTGTTGGGGATAGGATATCTAATCCAACAAAGGGCTTGATTGAGAGGTTTGTAGTTAATAACCAGCCTAGGGGTTCCCCGTTCTATCTCAGCTTGTTTGTTGACATAGAAGGCTGCACAGGACCAAGGGCTCTTACTCCTGCGAATAAGTTTCTTTTCAAGGAGATCATTGATTTCCTTTTGGCAGAAATGAAGAAGTTCTTCATTCATTTGAATAGGCCTAGCCTTGGTTGGAATCTGTTTGTCTGAAAAATCTTTTTCATAAGGAAGTTCCACCATATGGCTCTTCCTTTCCCAAAAGGCGTTGGGTAGATCAGAACAGATGTTAGATTGAATATCTTCCAAAATATTCTCAATCCTAGATTTGACAGAAGGTTGTTGTAATTGAACCTCAATGGTTTTGTAAGAGATTTCTTCCTTGAGGAAGTTAATCTGCTTCTCCTTGTAGGATATGACATTCAAAGTCTTTTCTATGGGGGGTTCAGAGAATTTGAATAAAATCGGCTGTCCAAGATGCTGGAAAGTAATGCCATCTACGTCAGTATTATAGGGGAAGAGCTTCTTAATGAAAGGGGTCCCTATAATGATTTTTTGACTCAAATTTCTGACTAACAGAAATGGAGTTTCGATTTCAAGACTACCATTTTTGATGATAGCTGAGGGGATTTTATACTTGATTTTTAGTCTAGATCCTTCGGCAGCGCTGAGCTTCTCAGTTGTTTTCTCAAAATATCTGGTGGGAATGAGTCCCTCCGAAATACAACTGGAATCTGCCCCTGTGTCAAAGAGGGCAGGGATTTCGAGAATAAAATCACCTATGAGGATTTTGACATGGATGAAGAATTTCTGAATGGTGACCTGGTTAATATTTTCCAGAAAGTCCTCGCAGTTGTCGTTAGGAGCTGGATTGGAATCAGGTACAGAAGAATCATCTTCCTCATAATTTCTAGTCAGTTTCTCCAAAATAAGCTGCTGACTGCTTTGGATTTGTTTGAGGCTTTTAACCTCAGTCTTAAGGGAATTGACTTCAGATTGGAGGTCTTGAATAGTGACGGGCTTGACCGTAGATTTCTCAAGACGCTTGAAAGTATCCCTAAGATTGAATTTATTAGTGGTTATAGGACTTTTGGGAGGCCTATCTTCAAGAGTAGACCTGAGGCGTTCCAAATAGATTTTCTTTTCCTCAGGATCAGGGATAGAATTAATGGCCCTGAAGAGTAGATCTTGTTCATTGGTCAAAGTGTTGATAGACAAGGTATTGACGGAGGATGATGATTGAGAATCATCATTCTGAATTTGATTTAGGTCTTCAGAGACCTCATAATCCGAAGGATTAGATTCTTCTTCATCAGAAGTTTGAATGAGAAGATTGTTGATCTTGTCTTCGATCTCAGGTTCAAGATGAAGCTCAGAGATTCTCTTTTTGAGTCTGCAATACCTGCTAATATGGCCCGGCTTGCCGCAGTTGTAGCAGGTAACATCTTTTCCTTGAGAGGGTCTAGTCTCAGGAGGGTTCTTTGGAATTTGCGAAGGTTTTGATCTAGGCTTGGGTTTCCTATGATCATTCCTGCTAGATCTCTTTCTCCATTGTTGTCTAGGAGGAGGAGGATCTTGCTTTCTGGGTTTAGGTTTCTTGGGACAACCTTGAATACCAAATTGTTCGCAGAAAGTACCCAAATCCCTGCGATTCTGAGACTTCTCCTTAGTGAGTTGCTGTTGGATTTTGTCGTCCTGACAGATTTTGAGAGCAACTCTTTGAATGATAGCTATGAGCTGTCCATAACTAAGGGTATGATAAGGGATTTCTCCCCCCGGATTTTGGCTTCTAAGTTTCTCACGAACTTTGTCGCCAAAAGATTTAGGAAGACCGGCCAGAAATTTCTCTTTCCAGAAAGCTTGTTGGCTGTCTTCTCGGGTGTAAACCCTGGTCAGGAAGGTATCCTTATACCACCTGAAATCACCCAAAGATTTTCACTTAAGATTGGACAAAAGATCACCAGATCTGTCCTTGATGAGAGAAGGATCTCCAACAAAATGTTGGGCTATGGTAAAGATTAAGGAGTTGACAGCATCAGAGATGAATTTGCCATCTTCCATGATAGGATTGCCTTCTTCATCCGTCTTGACAGCATTTAAGATCTGATCCTTCTCGTCTTGAGTGAGATAATTATCCCACCAACCTTTGAGCTGGCCACAGAAACCAGCAACCAAGACTTCAACGATAAGAGATTCAGGACAATTGTTGGCGGTAACATAGGCAGTGGCTACCATAGTCATATTTTGGAGGATTTTGGTGATGCCATACTCGTTTTCACCATCAATATTCCATTCATAGACATTGTTGGCACTGAAGCTTTTGAAGTTTGAAGATTCTTCTAAAAGAAGATCAGGAGCAGTAGCTCTAGGATAGTAGAGCTTGGTTTCTTTTCTCCACTGATTCTTAGAGTTGTGAATGACAGTATTGACCGGAATACTTTTGATAGATTGAACGTTAGACTTCATAGATTGAATATCAGAATCAGACTCAACCTTACCATCTTCAATATTATTTAAAGAAGTAGAGGTATTACGAGTAGAAGTACGAGTTTTAGGAGGAGGAGGAGCAGTAATAATGGGATTAGAAACTGCTTCCGGAGTAGGTTCCGGAGTCTCAGGAGGTTCCGGAGTCTCAGGAATAACTTGTTTGAGAAGCTGAAGTTGCTCTACCACCTTTTGGAGGAGCTCATTGTCAGATTCCTTTTTTGCTCGAAGAGTTTGAGCCGAGTGTCTGGAACGGCTACTGATTTGAAAGGGTTTGAAAAGAGGTTTTTCAAGCTGGCATCCCTTAGGGATATCAAGATTAGAAGGGGAAGGTTCAATCTTGACCTTTTCTTTTCCTTTCCTGGAAGAGCAATCCTGCACTTGGGATTCTCCAAGAATTTGAAGATACTTATTGGTATAATTGGATTGTTCCATGAGGTCTTTGATGTCTTTTCCAGTGACATCACCTTCTTCTTTCCTAGTCTTGAAGGGAGAAGCTAGGACAGGTGTAGATTGGGCTCCTTTAAGAAGGAAAGGAGTTTTAGGTGGCAGGTTAGAAAGGGTTTCTTTTCCATCCTTATGCTGCCATTTAACCATGTCAATTTGGAAGGGGTAAGATTTCCAATTCTTGTTGGCATAATCTTGAAACCATTCAAAAAAAAAAGATGTTTTGCTGGGTTTTCTCAAGGAACCCATAGAATTTTTCTTGGATCTTCTTTCTCTTTTCACCCTGATACTTTGCAAAGAACCATTTTCTTTGTTGAGTCCATCGGTCATAGTAGAAATCTGCCTTGATACTTCCTTTGTCGATGACGAATTCAGTAGTGATTGCTCCAATGAAATCAGAAGTTTCTCCAGGGGTTTCTAGAGAAGAATACGTGGGAGATAAGGTGGATTGATGTTCTTCATCACCCTTGTCATAGGTAGTCTTGACAGGAGTGGTATTGACATATCCAGCCAAATGGATAGTAGATCCGTCATGAGAGAGGGAAGGTCGAGCGCTAGACTCGGGTTGGTTCCTTCTAGTCATAGAAAAAGATCTTCTGGACATGGCAGATTGGAAATCAGAGGATGTCCTAATAGATCTAGGGATGGAGAAAGAATTTCTTCTATCAAAGATGAGATCTACTTGGCCAGATTGGTGTTGGACAATTTCACGAAACTCAGGAGTTTCAACAGGTTGGGCTGGAGTAGCCTTTTCCAAAGACCATTTCTCTGGAAGGGTGATATCACTCCATTGGATGGTTTTGGGAACAATAACGTTTGCCTTATCATAATCTATAAGGAAAAGAGTTGTTTCTCCAGATTTCTCACAATTGGTTCGCAAGAAATAAGATTTGATAGAGTTCATTACCTTGTATTGAACCCTGTAGATTAAGGAGATGGGAATGGAATCCTCCTTCATATCAAGGTCGTGAAGCTTGATATTTAGGAAGAGGACATCAAGGATGTTTTTATCTTCCAGACTAACAGTTAGATCTGGGAAGCAATTGAAAAAGATTGGTCCATTACTCAGGCTGGTTTCAACCGTTCCTAAGAGGGAGTCATGGAATTGATTATGTCTAACATCCCTAAGACAAAGGAGTACAGCGATGTCAAGAGACTTTCTGGTTAGGGGTTTAAGACCAACTTGAACACTACCTATATGAAGATAGTTAAAGTTCTTGCTGATATGTTCTTTGATGCTTTTCTCGGAAAGCAGATGGATTTCTTCATCATCAGATCTGAGCTTGTAGGTTTGCTCAACGGTTTTGATAATGAAATCTGATCGTTTGAAAAAGGATCCGTTTGGTTTGTAGATCTCAGCATGAGAAATTTTTGGAATTTCCCAGTTGTCAAGATCTTGATTGATATCTTCAAAATGAATTTCTTCTTTGAAGACAGATTTGGATAATTGATTGGATTGATGAGGATGATCGATAGAAGAAGAAGAGGGTTGGGAAGATCTGAAAGAAAGCTTAGAAGAGAAAGAGCGAAGCATCAAAAAAGGTAGATCTTCCTCACCCGTAAGTATCATCGCCATCACCTGGTTCTATAGAAACAGATAAATAAATTAGAAATATAAGTTAGGTTCTGCGTTGTTCTTAATAGTTGAGCAGTATAGATCTGGATCAGACTTAAGCCACCACAAAAGGAAACTAAACAAGGACATTAAAAATATTCAGAACTTAATAACATGTCTGTAGTATGGCTAATATAGACTTACTGCCACACAGGGATTTACTGCCTTCAACGCCTCCGCTGCAGAGATGATCATAAGTCTGAATAGTAATAATCCTAGAAGGTTTTCAAAAGAGCTTTCATTTTAGTTTAGTTCAAAGTGTACTACCAGTCCAGATCCCGACCATAGTGCTTAATTATACAAGAACAGAACAGAGAAATAACTTATATCTAACATATTTAACATGTTCCTACTTCCCCATCAGGCTCTGAGAAGAGGATTAAAACCTTTGAGCAATTTTGAGAAGCAGAAGGAGGGGGATGAGAAGAGGATTAAGAGAAGTAGGACGCCACCACGGAGGGGCTTTTTGCAGAAAATTAAATTGGAGAAATTAAAAACAGGAATTAAAACAGGAGGCTCAGCCTTCCATAAACAGAAAAATAAAACTTGAACAAGATATATATTACATAAACATAGATTACAAAACTGAAACTTAAAAACTGAAAAACTGAAACTTAAAAACTGAAAAGATTGAAAGAAAGGAAAACTGATGGAGAACTTACAGAAGGAATTCTCTCAGTGTTTCTCTCTCTAAACTCTCTATCTAAGCTCTACCAAACTCTGATGAACAAGGTTCAGAATGAGCCTATTTAAAGAAAAGATTGGACACTGTATGAATAGTTCCGGTTGAATAGTTCCGGTAGACGGTACTATTTGACTGGCACTATTTGCTACAGTAAAAAGTCAATTTTACTGTTGCTACAGTACAAAAATTGAATTATTACAGAATAAAATGATTACAAGACGACAAACTTAGCAGAAGTCATCATCATTTGATTCTGTGGTTTGGACAAAATCTGACGACCCAAGAGAGGATGGCTCGGAGACTTTGTGTTGAGGGGCCTTTGAAGATGAGGCCTGCCCAATTGGCTCCTTCAATAATTGAAGAGCAGATTGAAGGTTTCTCAGCAAGTCTTCTTCTGTTGAAGCTCCTGCAAGGGCCGCTGTGATGTGGGCCTTTTGGTTTAGCAAGAGACTAGTCTGTGGACTTGCATGCTTGAGATATTTCTGATTGGTTTTGAACCATTGGCTCACATTTTCTTTGTGGGCTTTTGTCGCATCAAAGATTTTCCACCATTTGATGAGAGCCTGTTTGTAAAGGATTGGTTGAGTTTTGGCCTTAAGACCATAGCGCCAAGAGAACACCCAAGAGAGGGAAAAGATTGTAAAAAAGTTTAAACAATCTGGATAATTGTTCAACTCTTTGTTCCAGTGTTTAATGAAGTGATTGTATCCCTCAAGAACTTCAGAGGGGAAAATTTCAGCTGTAGGTCCAAAGAAGCTCCACCATGAATGAAACCAATTTGGAAAAGAATATTTGTTGGTCCATTTAAAATAAATGAGCCAAGAATGTTTGAAACTTTTGTTTTGTAGACCAAGGATTATATTATCCCAAGCCCTGATATAGTCCCAATAATTAAAACCAACTGGGTCGAAATTCTGGGAGAACTTTTTGTAACTGTTTGGATTTGGTCCAAAGTCATTGGGACGAAGGACACGGAGGATTTGTAGTGTATAATGGGTAATTAGGGAATTATCATTTTTATCCCTAAAATGTTTGATTTCCACACTGTTTGTGTCAACCAAAATAAACTCATAGAATCTTTGGTTTTTGATTGGGTGAGTGGGATCAAGATGACTTGGGAAGAGCTTGGTACCAATTTTATTGGCCAGGTTAACTCCTCCAGAATTGTCCCACCATTCTGGTTCGATGAAGGTTTGGAATTTCATATCTGCTTTAGCCAAGTAACCTGAATTTGGGCTAGGTCGGGCAACTGGGCTAGGTTGGGCAACAACAACAGGTTTTTTCCCATCATAAGTTGCTAAGCTTCTGGTTCTATCAATAAAAGCTTGGAGGGATTGAATTTCTTGGTCATCATCTTTGTCAGCGATGCTGGCCCAAGATTTATTTGGAAGTTTGGTGAGGCCTTGAGGTATTTCATCTAAGCCTGCTTGTTTGAAGGCAAGGAGTGTTGGGATGGATAAAGCATAATCTGCTTTAGTTTGTTTTGGCTGGGAAGATTGGGTCTGAGCAGTGGGCTCAATTTTTTGGACAGTGGGTCCAGATTGGTGAGTAGTGGGCTCAGATAAGATTAAAGGGTCAGAGATTACAATACCTTTATTCTTTTCTCTGCTTTTGCCTCTTCCTCGTGAGGAGGAGGAGGAGGGGCCCCTGGAGGCCATGTTAGGTTCTTCCCTGCAAATATTCACGAGTAAGAAAATCAGGGAGAGAATTGTTAGATCCTTTTATATATTCAATATCGAAGTCAAAAACGCTTAAAATAGCTTGCCATCTGGCAAAGATATGTTTTGAAGCTAAGTTTTTGACATCTTTTTGTAAGATTTCTTTCGCAGATTTGCAGTCTACACGGACTAAGAGTTTTTGATTAATCAAATCAGATTGAAATTTTGAAATAGATAAAACAATTGCTAAAACTTCTTTTTTGACAGTAGAATAATTCTGTTGAGCAGGATTCCAATGTTTTGAAGTAAAAGCAATAATTTGTTCCTTGTCAAAAACCTTTTGTTTCAAAATACCACCAAAGCCAATATCAGAGGCATCAGTTTCAATAATTTTGAAAGCTTGAGGATTAGGGAGATAAAGACAAGGGAGATTCTTGACACGAAGTTTGATTTGCTTGACCACATTGGTATGAATATCGGACCAATGTGGAGGATCCTTCTTGAGTCTATCATGAAGGGGTTTGATTATGGTACTGAGTTGAGGACAGAAGTCCGCAACATAATTGAGACAACCCAGGAATCTTTGTAGTTGGGTTTTGTCAATGATTTGATCAGGGAATTTATCCGTGAACTCAATGGCTCTATTGATAGGAATGATGGTTCCTTGGTGGATGTTGTGACCAAGGAATCTGATTTTGGTTTGGAACAAACTGACCTTTGTCTTGGATACAGCCAAGCCATTCCTTTTGATTACAGAGATGAATGTATTGAGATGTTTGAAATGTTGATCTAAAGTTTGGGAAAAGATTAGAACATCATCAATGTAGACAATAGTGAATTTGGAATAAGGATTGAAGATTTCGTTCATAATCCTTTGGAATTCAGATGGGGCGTTCTTTAGCCCAAAAGGCATAACGTTCCACTCATACTGCCCAAAAGGAACAGTAAAAGCAGTTTTATACCTATCCTTCTCTTGCAATTGGATTTGCCAGAATCCATATTTCATGTCGAATTTTGAAAAGACCTTAGCATCATGCAGTCTGGCTAAGAGATCTTTCTTGTTGGGGATAGGATATCTAATCCAACAAAGGGCTTGATTGAGAGGTTTGTAGTTAATAACCAGCCTAGGGGTTCCCCGTTCTATCTCAGCTTGTTTGTTGACATAGAAGGCTGCACAGGACCAAGGGCTCTTACTCCTGCGAATAAGTTTCTTTTCAAGGAGATCATTGATTTCCTTTTGGCAGAAATGAAGAAGTTCTTCATTCATTTGAATAGGCCTAGCCTTGGTTGGAATCTGTTTGTCTGAAAAATCTTTTTCATAAGGAAGTTCCACCATATGGCTCTTCCTTTCCCAAAAGGCGTTGGGTAGATCAGAACAGATGTTAGATTGAATATCTTCCAAAATATTCTCAATCCTAGATTTGACAGAAGGTTGTTGTAATTGAACCTCAATGGTTTTGTAAGAGATTTCTTCCTTGAGGAAGTTAATCTGCTTCTCCTTGTAGGATATGACATTCAAAGTCATTTCTATGGGGGGTTCAGAGAATTTGAATAAAATCGGCTGTCCAAGATGCTGGACAGTAATGCCATCTACGTCAGTATTATAGGGGAAGAGCTTCTTAATGAAAGGGGTCCCTATAATGATTTTTTGACTCAAATTTCTGACTAACAGAAATGGAGTTTCGATTTCAAGACTACCATTTTTGATGATAGCTGAGGGGATTTTATACTTGATTTTTAGTCTAGATCCTTCGGCAGCGCTGAGCTTCTCAGTTGTTTTCTCAAAATATCTGGTGGGAATGAGTCCCTCCGAAATACAACTGGAATCTGCCCCTGTGTCAAAGAGGGCAGGGATTTCGAGAATAAAATCACCTATGAGGATTTTGACATGGATGAAGAATTTCTGAATGGTGACCTGGTTAATATTTTCCAGAAAGTCCTCGCAGTTGTCGTTAGGAGCTGGATTGGAATCAGGTACAGAAGAATCATCTTCCTCATAATTTCTAGTCAGTTTCTCCAAAATAAGCTGCTGACTGCTTTGGATTTGTTTGAGGCTTTTAACCTCAGTCTTAAGGGAATTGACTTCAGATTGGAGGTCTTGAATAGTGACGGGCTTGACCGTAGATTTCTCAAGACGCTTGAAAGTATCCCTAAGATTGAATTTATTAGTGGTTATAGGACTTTTGGGAGGCCTATCTTCAAGAGTAGACCTGAGGCGTTCCAAATAGATTTTCTTTTCCTCAGGATCAGGGATAGAATTAATGGCCCTGAAGAGTAGATCTTGTTCATTGGTCAAAGTGTTGATAGACAAGGTATTGACGGAGGATGATGATTGAGAATCATCATTCTGAATTTGATTTAGGTCTTCAGAGACCTCATAATCCGAAGGATTAGATTCTTCTTCATCAGAAGTTTGAATGAGAAGATTGTTGATCTTGTCTTCGATCTCAGGTTCAAGATGAAGCTCAGAGATTCTCTTTTTGAGTCTGCAATACCTGCTAATATGGCCCGGCTTGCCGCAGTTGTAGCAGGTAACATCTTTTCCTTGAGAGGGTCTAGTCTCAGGAGGGTTCTTTGGAATTTGCGAAGGTTTTGATCTAGGCTTGGGTTTCCTATGATCATTCCTGCTAGATCTCTTTCTCCATTGTTGTCTGGGAGGAGGATCTTGCTTTCTGGGTTTAGGTTTCTTGGGACAACCTTGAATACCAAATTGTTCGCAGAAAGTACCCAAGTCCCTGCGATTCTGAGACTTCTCCATAGTGAGTTGCTGTTGGATTTTGTCGTCCTGACAGATTTTGAGAGCAACTCTTTGAATGATAGCTATGAGCTGTCCATAACTAAGGGTATGATAAGGGATTTCTCCCCCCGGATTTTGGCTTCTAAGTTTCTCACGAACTTTGTCGCCAAAAGATTTAGGAAGACCGACCAGGAATTTCTCTTTCCAGAAAGCTTGTTGGCTGTCTTCTCGGGTGTAAACCCTGGTCAAGAAGGTATCCTTATACCACCTGAAATCACCCAAAGATTTGCACTTAAGATTGGACAAAAGATCACCAGATCTGTCCTTGATGAGAGAAGGATCTCCAACAAAATGTTGGGCTATGGTAAAGATTAAGGAGTTGACAGCATCAGAGATGAATTTGCCATCTTCCATGATAGGATTGCCTTCTTCATCCGTCTTGACAGCATTTAAGATCTGATCCTTCTCGTCTTGAGTGAGATAATTATCCCACCAACCTTTGAGCTGGCCACAGAAACCAGCAACCAAGACTTCAACGATAAGAGATTCAGGACAATTGTTGGCGGTAACATAGGCAGTGGCTACCATAGTCATATTTTGGAGGATTTTGGTGATGCCATACTCGTTTTCACCATCAATATTCCATTCATAGACATTGTTGGCACTGAAGCTTTTGAAGTTTGAAGATTCTTCTAAAAGAAGATCAGGAGCAGTAGCTCTAGGATAGTAGAGCTTGGTTTCTTTTCTCCACTGATTCTTAGAGTTGTGAATGACAGTATTGACCGGAATACTTTTGATAGATTGAACGTTAGACTTCATAGATTGAATATCAGAATCAGACTCAACCTTACCATCTTCAATATTATTTAAAGAAGTAGAGGTATTACGAGTAGAAGTACGAGTTTTAGGAGGAGGAGGAGCAGTAATAGTGGGATTAGAAACTGCTTCCGGAGTAGGTTCCGGAGTCTCAGGAGGTTCCGGAGTCTCAGGAATAACTTGTTTGAGAAGCTGAAGTTGCTCTACCACCTTTTGGAGGAGCTCATTGTCAGATTCCTTTTTTGCTCGAAGAGTTTGAGCCGAGTGTCTGGAACGGCTACTGATTTGAAAGGGTTTGAAAAGAGGTTTTTCAAGCTGGCATCCCTTAGGGATATCAAGATTAGAAGGGGAAGGTTCAATCTTGACCTTTTCTTTTCCTTTCCTGGAAGAGCAATCCTGCACTTGGGATTCTCCAAGAATTTGAAGATACTTATTGGTATAATTGGATTGTTCCATGAGGTCTTTGATGTCTTTTCCAGTGACATCACCTTCTTCTTTCCTAGTCTTGAAGGGAGAAGCTAGGACAGGTGTAGATTGGGCTCCTTTAAGAAGGAAAGGAGTTTTAGGTGGCAGGTTAGAAAGGGTTTCTTTTCCATCCTTATGCTGCCATTTAACCATGTCAATTTGGAAGGGGTAAGATTTCCAATTCTTGTTGGCATAATCTTGAAACCATTCAAAAAAAAAAGATGTTTTGCTGGGTTTTCTCAAGGAACCCATAGAATTTTTCTTGGATCTTCTTTCTCTTTTCACCCTGATACTTTGCAAAGAACCATTATCTTTGCTGAGTCCATCGGTCAGAGTAGAAATCTGCCTTGATACTTCCTTTGTCGATGACGAATTCAGTAGTGATTGCTCCAATGAAATCAGAAGTTTCTCCAGGGGTTTCTAGAGAAGAATACGTGGGAGATAAGGTGGATTGATGTTCTTCATCACCCTTGTCATAGGTAGTCTTGACAGGAGTGGTATTGACATATCCAGCCAAATGGATAGTAGATCCGTCATGAGAGAGGGAAGGTCGAGCGCTAGACTCGGGTTGGTTCCTTCTAGTCATAGAAAAAGATCTTCTGGACATGGCAGATTGGAAATCAGAGGATGTCCTAATAGATCTAGGGATGGAGAAAGAATTTCTTCTATCAAAGATGAGATCTACTTGGCCAGATTGGTGTTGGACAATTTTACGAAACTCAGGATTTTCAACAGGTTGGGCTGGAGTAGCCTTTTCCAAAGACCATTTCTCTGGAAGGGTGATATCACTCCATTGGATGGTTTTGGGAACAATAACGTTTGCCTTATCATAATCTGTAAGGAAAAGAGTTGTTTCTCCAGATTTCTCACAATTGGTTCGCAAGAAATAAGATTTGATAGAGTTCATTACCTTGTATTGAACCCTGTAGATTAAGGAGATGGGAATGGAATCCTCCTTCATATCAAGGCCGTGAAACTTGATATTTAGGAAGAGGACATCAAGGATGTTTTTATCTTCCAGACTAACAGTTAGATCTGGGAAGCAATTGAAAAAGATTGGTCCATTACTCAGGCTGGTTTCAACAGTTCCTAAGAGGGAGTCATGGAATTGATTATGTCTAACATCCCTAAGACAAAGGAGTACAGCGATGTCAAGAGACTTTCTGGTTAGGGGTTTAAGACCAACTTGAACACTACCTATATGAAGATAGTTAAAGTTCTTGCTGATATGTTCTTTGATGCTTTTCTCGGAAAGCAGATGGATTTCTTCATCATCAGATCTGAGCTTGTAGGTTTGCTCAACGGTTTTGATAATGAAATCTGATCGTTTGAAAAAGGATCCGTTTGGTTTGTAGATCTCAGCATGAGAAATTTTTGGAATTTCCCAGTTGTCAAGATCTTGATTGATATCTTCAAAATGAATTTCTTCTTTGAAGACAGATTTGGATAATTGATTGGATTGATGAGGATGATCGATAGAAGAAGAAGAGGGTTGGAAAGATCTGAAAGAAAGCTTAGAAGAGAAAGAGCGAAGCATCAAAAAAGGTAGATCTTCCTCACCCGTAAGTATCATCGCCATCACCTGGTTCTATAGAAACAGATAAATAAATTAGAAATATAAGTTAGGTTCTGCGTTGTTCTTAATAGTTGAGCAGTATAGATCTGGATCAGACTTAAGCCACCACAAAAGGAAACTAAACAAGGACATTAAAAATATTCAGAACTTAATAACATGTCTGTAGTATGGCCAATATAGACTTACTGCCACACAGGGACTTACTGCCTTCAACGCCTCCGCTGCAGAGATGATCATAAGTCTGAATAGTAATAATCCTAGAAGGTTTTCAAAAGAGCTTTCATATCCTAGTACACATTGCTAATTAATAAGCATGTTACCAAAAATTAATAAGCAACCAACGTTTTAATTATTGAAAAGCTACAACATAAGAAAGTTACAAACATAAAAGAAAAGGCTAATAGGAAATTCATTAGCCAACAATTATTACAAGCATGTATGTGAAACCGGATATGAAAAATTAACCTTGATCTTAGTTTTCCAACTTTCACAGTGAGCTTTCCTCATCATGTTCATTTTCAGAAGCTGCTTCATCTTCTTCTTGCAAGCAATCAACACCAAGAGCTCCATGGCCATAGCCAAAGGCTTTGATGTGGTCCTTGAGAGACCTTTTGTGTTTGAAATCAGACCCGCATAAACAATACCATATTTTGCCGCAATTCTTCTCATGCGTTCTCCAATCGCCTTTCACTGCGAAAGCTTTGCCACATTTTCTGCACATGTAGGGTTTGATGCCATGCTTTCTCTTGTAATGTGTTTGGAGAGTTCTGAAGTCCTTGAGAGGCCTTGCTCTTGGGTGGTCAATGTTGTGCTTGCAACCTGGTGCACAACAAAAGCATGGAAGCCTTAGCATAGCTGTTGGCTGTGTTCCTTTTAGAGAATCAGGCCCCTTTCTGTATTGAGATCCATGTCCCCACATATGCATCTGAAAAGCCAAGAGATATTTATACTCCCCTCAATGAAACAGAATTAACAATTATTATGACTCATGATCAGTATGCACTCTATAACCAACTTGTGTTTTGTTGTCCCTTCAGAGTTGTGTTGTACATCTCAGCATGAAATTTAATCAAAGGTCCTTCCTAATTTCAGCATATAATTACAAATTAAATATGAAACTATCCAAACTAAAAGTAAAATTTTGTAACATGATAAATTAAGATGACTGAATATATTTGAGTAGGAAGTGCAATTTTGATATATTTACATCTAACTCTCTTACATCCAATTTTCACTTAGTTTTTTTTTCAGCTCTATTCTCAGTTTATATGATTTCGCACATCATATATCTCTCTTAACCTCTCTCTTCTATTTCTATCTCTTTAAAATAGGAGGTGGAATAGGTGCCAACAAAACGATTTGCGTGTATATATATTTAGATGCATATATAAAATTCCTTTGGGCTATAGTTTCCAACTTCCACAGAGAGAAGTTGAGTATGCTAAATAAAACGCAAGCTAGTCAATATGAAAGGTGATTAACATAGATTTGCAGCTGATACAACTTTGATATATAAACAAATATTGATACATTCGCATTTCAACGTTTATCTTTTATCTCAATTTCCCTTTTTTGTCTTTTTATCTCTCTTTTTTCTTATAATATCACTCATCACAATTCATATTTTTCTCTCTATTCTCTCTTAATTCATTCTTTGTGTGGGTGAATATTAAGTAATATTAAGTGTGAACATACCATTGATCTACAGACAGGTGCATTTTCTCTTTCATCTTGGCTACTCATCTTTTTTCTTCTTTATTTTTTTTTTCTTTTCCAATTATATTGTCCATCATTTCTCTCACTTTTCTTTTTTACTCACTTAAGATATAGATGGAAATGGGATATGAGCATATCATCGGTGTTCCTGACATTTCTAGTGTGCAAAATAAGATCTCGCAAAATGTTTGTACAATTTAATTTGTTCAGATATCAAACAAGGTTTCTTAATATATCCTACTTAAATTATATCTGGGGTGTGAGAGATTGTGGAAACATCGATCTGTGGTTAATTACTATGTCCTCAAGAGAATTATTGTGTGTACTTATGAGGTTTCACATATGATCTTATCACTGACATGTGCCTATCAATGAATATATTTTCTACTGTGCTGTGCTTTGAAAAGACTGTAGTGAGTGCAGACTTTTAATGAGGAACATCTGAATACTGAAAGAAACACTGCTGTTAATAATTTTTTGTTTTGCTCATTCACTTGTTGTCAGGTGCAGCCCAGTGTTTTAGATGGCATAAAATTAGAAGGAAAATATTTCAAGAAGTGGTTTCTTTTTTTGAAGAAAACAAGACATATTTACAGTTCTGAGTCTGAGACCAAATATTAGTTCATAAATGAATGAGCAGGAAAACCAAATTATAAAATGAGAAGAAGATGCAAAAGAAGATATTGCAAATTAAAAGGGATGAACAGAAAACCCAAATTATAAAACACATAATAAGTAACCTAGCACTCCAATTTCACTCAAATAGTAAAGATATAGAAATATAGAAGTGACAGAAATAAGGGATATAACTAATGCGATGGAAAATGAAAAGAAATAAAAAACAGAAAATGAGAGAAAATAAGACGGAAGGAACAGATGAATGTGAATAAATCCTATATATTTAAATTATAGGAACAAATAAAACAGAAATATGACTGAGTACTGACACAAGACTAAGAAGGGTAGATGGGTGTTAAATTATGATCTAAATGGGACCGTACCTGAAGATTATTGTATCTGTTGAAAGTTTTAGAGCACACAGAACATGCGAACTGTGTAGGACCAATGAGTATCTGAGAAGGGGTAGGAATCCAATACTGGCCCTTGTTCAATCTTTCCAAAGATTGTTCAGAAATCATATTAACTTCTTCTCTTTGGGCCATTTCTAGAGAAGTGGAACTCATCCTTGAAGTTGAACCCAGATCAGAAGAAGTACTCATCCTTGGAAGCCCTATGCGTAGGGAAAAATTCACAGTTACATCTTCTTCGTCCTCATCATCATCTTCATGTTTGTCCTCTTCCACTTCTATTCCAATGTTAATGTTTGAGAGTTCATTGTTTTGCTGGTTTGTGAGGCTCAACTTGTTGATGAGTGGAAGGGCTTCTCTGAGAGGAGGTGAAAGGGGTCTTGCAGAGGAAGATGAGGCTGAAGATAAAGGAATTTCAAACATGTTGTTGGAGTAAATGGGGGGGTAGGGTGACCATATGTTGGATTGAGAAGGAGGAGAATAAGAAGAGGAAGAAGATGAAGAGTAGTGAGGGTGGTGGAGCATGAAGTTGAACCATTCATCATAAGAATTAGGTTGAGGATCTGACATGGTGAATGTTTGATGTGGTAAAGGCATTTGGTGATGGTATATATGCTACTTTGGTGATTTATAAACATATTGCGTGCATGTGTGTGTAGTGTGTGTTAAGAGAGAGAGAGAGGGAGAGGGAGAGAGAGAGAGGATATTATGTGGGAAAATGGAGAGCCATAAGCTTAATTGTAAGTAAGTTTCAAGTAAAAAAGCAAAGCAAAAGTGTATGGAAAGTCAAGAAATTACCCCCTGCATGACAATAAGAGAAATTAAAGGCGAAAGGGAAAGGCAAAGGTAGAGTCAGAGTTTAGAGTTGCAGGTTGTCTCCCAGGGGATAGATAAGAGTATGTTACACTGCCACGCACACACAAGGAGGGATGGATGTACAAGAAAGAGAGAAAGAGAGTGGATCATGTTAATTTTAAGGGCGGTGCTGGTTGAACAGCAGGATTTGTGTATGTGGACATTTAAGCGACATACGAGTTTGTGGTAGTTTTTTATCATTACAAAATCTAAAAATACTATGAGAAATTCGTGAATCAAGGTCAAAATTTGGCGCCAACCTCTATGCTAGTGTTGAGTTTTGCTCGTCAGCGTTGGTCAAGTTGATGCTAAACATTGATTTTTATTTCTATTCCATTCAAAAGCAAACTCCATGTGAATATGATGTGGGTGAATACAAGTCATGCTTTGAAATAAAAGAGAATTTCAAATCAGCTTTATCTATGACCTAGGAAGTAATGAGTAATAGAACTAAGAATCTCATTGAGAGTTTGATTCTGGCATAAGATGATCGCTAACAACATGCCTTACACATGAAGTCGAACTAGAAATACTGTTTCCAATGGTGGACAAGTGAGTAACACATGATAACATACCCTTGTGAGGGGAACAACAACTTGAACGGTTGTTAATACCCTGGGAGCAAAATGAGCAATCTGCCCAAGGAGGGGCTTGTGCCTGATTAGATAGTTTGCGAGGCAATAGCTTACCAAGGCAATGATTAGTAGCTGGTCCAAGAGGATGATCAGCCATAGTGGGAATGAGACACGATCCAGACTTCTACGCCAGTAATGGTGGACACACGAGTTTTTCATGGTTTTTTAGCCTCACAAAGCCTAGAAATACTAAAAGAAAGTCGTAAATCAGCAAAATTTAGCGTGGCCCCAATGCTCTTATTGAATTTTACTCGTCAGCATTATTCAAACCGACGCAAAGCTAACGAAAATAAGCGTTGATTTTTAATTGTGCTCCACTTAAAAGCGAACTCCAAAAGAATATGAAGCGCATGGATATAAATAATGCTTTGGAATAAAAAAGGGTTCTAAATTAGCTTCGTCTACAAACAAGGAACATGTAAGTAATGCAACAAGGAATCTCATGGATAGTTCGATCCTAATTCAAAATGAGCGTTGGTGGCATGCCTTAAACATGCAAGTCGAACGACAAGTGGTGCTCCAAGTGGTAAACGGATGAGTAACACGTAAGAACATGCCCTTGGGAGGGAAAAGCATCTAGAAACGACTACTAACACCTCATAAGTTGAAGATCAAAACAAGGAATCCGCCCGAGGAAGGGCTCGCGTTTGATTAGCTAGTTGGATAGTCAATAGCTCACAAAGGCAATGATCAATACCTGGTCGGAGAGGATGATCAACCACACTAAATAAGACCTAGACTCCTTCGACAGTAGTGGTGGATACACGAGTTTATGCTGGTTTTTTACCCTCACAAAACCTAAAAATACTAGGTGGTTGAAGGCTCGTGAGATTCTATTATTACTCATGATGGGGTCTTCATATCAATAAGTTAGCATTGATCAAACCGACACTAAAAGAAACAAAAAATTGCATTCCATTAATTATCAAGTTAGAGTCGGCATGTACAACCGTTGTTTTAAAAACTAATTAGTGTATGATGTAGTGCTATGTTTATGGCGTCACCATAGATTCGGCTAGACGATGGTAATAGTAGCGTCAACTAAGGAATTGTCGCTAGAGCATTGGCTTCAATCTATTTAATGTGAGCCACAACACTATATTAAATCAATTGTAGTGTCAGCTTTTGCTTCATTTGCATCGGCTAAAAAAGTGATGCTAATAAGCGTTTTTTTTAATGAAGCATGTAATTCTCAAAAATATTTTCATATCGAACATTTATAAATTTTTGGAAAGATAAATTGCATTCGCCGGGAATTAAATCCCTAAACCTCCTCACCTCAATCTATATATCCCTTAGCTTTTACCACTTCAGCGATCATTCGAGGATATATAATATATTATTGTTTAATTGCAAGTTATATATTGTATACAAGTAGCAGTCTAATTTCGGCGTCATCATTAAGTATGAAAGAATAGGAATCCAATCCTGTCTAGGGGAAAAACTTAGGGGAAGAGGAAATTTAATACGAATATTAAATTTATACATCTTAATGGTGCTGATAAAGACATGTACTACCCTGTAGAAAACGACATGTACATTGTCGTTTCATTCTTATAATTTAAGCCTGCAGATTTTAGTGAACCCTTCCTCTAGTGAAACTTCATTGCTTTTGTCATTTAGACACTAGGAAGAAGTTTCCAGTACTAAGATGATTTAAACACGTGGAGCATTATCAAGCACTAGATTTTGAAGAGGGTAGTCGGCACAAACTGTGAGCTTGAAAATGAAAGGCAAAGTTTGAAAATACATCCTTCGGTCATTATTATAAGCAAAAGTTAGTTTTTTAGATTCATTTAATAAATGATGTAGACTATTTTAATGACCACATATATCATTTATTGAATGAATTTAAAAAACGAATTTTTGCTTATAATAATGACCGGATGATATAGTGGCTAGGTGGGAGAATAGTGAGCATTAAAGCCATCATAGATAGTGATAGATTAATTAAAGTTATAAACTGTATATTAGTAAGAGACCCCAATTGATCACTAGAGAAAAGATTTCATGGGGTATTAACCTTGGGCAACAAAGGCTAATGATCAGATTTTGGGTGGAGCTCTCCATTAAGATTTAAAAATTGAGGCATGTGATCAATTATTGGCACCATATATTTATTGAGTTGAAAAGTATGGTACGAGATATGTACGATTTTAAAAATAAAATACTCATGCCTAAGACCTTATTTACAAACTAAAAAGTAAATAATTAAGAGTCCGTTCATATTGATAGTGACATGGAAAATGGTTTGTTCCAACTGCTATTTGTATACTATATGCACACTTCACTCACATGAGAGTTCATGCATCATTAATGAAAGTGCTCTATTAGCATCTAAATATAAAATACCGCTTAAATGTTAAGTCGATTAAGCCGACATCATGTTGCATCGTCTAAATGATAATTATTTTCGGTCGATGCATATGCAAAATTTGACTTTTGGATTTGTAGCAGCAGTTTACAAGTGACACTACTTTTGCTAGTGAACTTTGCATGGGCAATGGCCAACGCAAAGTGGCCATTGTACGACGCCATTGTGCATGGCCCAAGGTCTAGCGTCAGCTTTAACCAGCTTTAAAATGACATCGTACAACCAAACAACATGACTTTACGGTTAGCAAATGTTAACTGTTATTGTTTCTCTACCCCACCCCATTATAAGCTTCCTTCTCTTATAACTCCCTTATCTCTCTGCCTCTGTCGCCGCACCCTCACGCTCTTCCCATCGGTCGTATCTTTTTTCTCTGCTGCCCTCACCTCTCCTGTTGGCCCTTCTTTCTTCTCTGACCCTTTTCCCTCCACTTTTTGTCGTGTACCCCTTGACCCTATTCCATCAACATCTCCCTCAGCCCTTTCGTCCTCACCACCCCCAACCCGACGCTGCCTTCACCATCATCATCTCCCTTGACCCCTTTTTTCCTCTAGCACCCTCTCTCTCTCTCTCTCTCTCTCTCTCTCTCTCTCTCTCTCTCTCTCTTCTTTAACCTTCCTTTGACGGCGCCACCAAACCTCCGTACTTCCTCCACCACTGGATCCTTCTTCCTCTCTCTGTTTTCACTCATTTTTTCCTCATATCTCCATCTGCATTTTTATCACGATATCTATTATATTACTCATTTCTCTCTTCTCTTTTTTACCTCACACTAAGTGTGAGTGAAACTAAAGCGTGAATGGAGTATTATTCTTTTTTATGGATATATCATGAGACGCCCCAAGGACATCCCATCACAGCCATCGCACCTGGCTAAAAGTACTACTTTATTATGACAAATAGTTTTTGAGTTGTTTTACTTTTGTGAATGACTTGGAGAGCATGATGGAGCACATAAGTTCACACAGTGGAAAACGTACATGCAAATTAAATAACACTCTCACGCTTAAGTTGGCTAGATAAAGAATCCTCCAAGTATAGAAGAATGATGTATGAGCAATTATGAGAAATGCTTAAGTTATAGAATGACCAAAAATCTTTTTTTTTTGAAAGATGGAAGTAGCATAAATAGAAGAAACAAGACTTGGGAACAGAACCCTCCCAAGTGGATTCGGAAACAAAAGAGAACACAAACAAGAGCTACAAAACAAAATAAAGAAGCAGCAAAACCAAAGTTATAGAATGACCAAAAATCTATTTATAGAGTTCGATATGAATGATAATGTACATGTGTTTAACCTTTATTTAATCATTATAAATAGTTTTCGTGACAGTAGCTTTTCTTTTGTGGTCTCGAATAGTTAACTCTCAAATAACTTATCCTGACTAGTTGAGTTGGACGAGTTAATATTTTACCTTGGTTGCTCTAGCTGACCAGCCTAACATTCACTTGGTTGTGAGCCTTTTGATGGTCGGTCAAGACAATAATGGGCTGTGTTGTGTGACTATTTTGGTCAGTCAAAACGTACATAATGAGTAACATGATAGAAAGAAGAAAGATATAAAAGGAAATTGAGTAGAAATGAAAAAATTTGGGTATTGAATAAAGGTTTAATACATCAGAAGACCCCTGTAATTGTAAAGGGAATTAAATCCAGGGCCTAGAAAATTTTGGCATCAAATTGGGTCCCTAGAAAAAAAATTTTAATTCAATTAAGACCAAAGTGTGCCAGCCTTCAATTTTATCTCAGTCATTAATTCCACGTGGTGTTTATTATTATTTTTTAGTTAAAAAAATAATAAACAATTATTTTTAATTCCAACTCAATTAAATAATCAGAAAAAAATTTAAAAAACTTAATAAATAACCTAATCTAATAATCCTTAACTAAACAAACTAATAATCTAACTAATAAATTAATCTAATAATCTAACCTAATCTAACTATAACCAATCCCTAATTAAAATCTTTCATCCCCAAATTGAACATTCATCTTCTTCCAACCCCTCACTGCACCACCAGTCCACCACCATATCTCTCCCCCATAATTCACTCCCTCCGCCACAATCATCACCTCCACCACCAAATCATTTTCACCCAGCCATCTCAACCCCCATCACCAGAAATCCAGAAGATAAGAAGAATGAAACCCAGAAGAAAAGAATCAATACTATAAGATCCATCAATTTTGAATACCAAACCCACCAACCCACTGCCATCATCAAAGTTTTGAGTTTTTACGTTCAAGATCCTGGTATTTGATATTCAAAACACTAAAGCCCCATGTTTACACGTTTAGAACCTTGAAAGGCAAAAGTTCAGAACATAAAAACCCAAACTTTTTTCTATCAAAACGCCAGAAGAGGGTGGTGTGGGAGGAGAAGAGAGGAAGAGGGGAAGAGAGGTGGCTGTGAGAAGAGATAGAATAGAGGAAGAAGATGAACATAACACATAATGAAGAAAATGAACGAATTCTTTTGGATTTTTCACTTTTTTGTTTTTCAGAAGAAAAAAAACTAATTTGTTTTTTTAAAAAAAGAAAAAACTGGGAATTACTAACTAGCATAAAATTAAGGATTAATATTGATTTTCAATTAATTATAACATGTGGCATTATTTAGATTTAAAAAAAATAAAAATGTCACGTGGAATTGCTGACTAGGATAAAATTGAAGTCTGGCAGCATTTGTCCTTAATTGAATTAAAAAAAATTCTTAGGGTCCCAATTTGATGCGAAAATTTTACAGGCCCTAGAACTGATTCCCTTTACAATTACAGGGATCTTCTAATGTATTAAGCCTTGAATAAATTGAAACTCTTAACGTATATCATATAAATTATGACTGCCAACAAGATGTTAATCTAATGATAAGCAAATTACAAATTAAAAAATCAGGAAAAACATTTGTTGCGATTCGGGAATGCATTAGTCTTGACTTATATAATGAGGGTGGAGACACCGTTCAAAACAAACTACAAATTGCGACCCCATAGTCAAATTCTTGAAATTCTGATTAGCAGGTGCCATCTGCATCAAAAGGATAATACAAGGGTCACAGCACCATTGTGAGCCGAAAATGTTGGTTCCGGGACAAGATGCTATATTCTAGCTGTTATATCTTCCGAGTTCCTTTCTGTTCTTCAGCAATTGCTAGCCCCACTGGCCTATACCACCAGAGCACCTCAAGTGACATACATAACAAGGTCCTTTTAACCAAAGAAATTGTCTCTAGTCTCTAAATGAGTTGCTGTGTACCCTTAAGAATGAAAGTGATGGATCAACGGAGGGAGCTGCAGAAGACTCCTTGTATAATAAAATGGCCAGTAAGTGGGATATTATTGGACTCAAACTTTGGTTAAAAGTGGGTACAGGTGAGAGTGACAGAAGAGAGGAGCCATATATGCATGGGAATATGAACAAATCATGATAGGAACTCACTGTTCACATACACATATAACGTCATAATTCTCATGTCAGTGCATAATTGCTTCAATTCCAGCTGCTGCTAGCTCTTCATTCTTTTAATGGGGAGACACAATGATCGGCCAGTTTCACTCTTGTTCTTTTGGATAAACAGGGAATTCATTCATCAAAATGGACAAAAAAGAAAGTTGCAAATCGAGAAAAGAATATTGTTACATGAGCACAGTAAAATTCTACATATATCAGCAGATATGGTTTTTAAGTTGTTTAGTGCAAGGAAATGAAGTAGATCATATAGAACAAGAAGCGAATTGTGAATTAAATAAAATTAAATTAAAAGAGAAAAAATGCAGGCTGTGTGCTTCTTTGCCTAAGATTTCTTTTGCTTCCTGATAAAAACGCATGGTGCAACTCAACATGCTCCATGATGTACTAGCTTACTTTTTTTTTTGATAAGCCAAAAAATATATTGAAGAGAAGTACAAGGGGTTCTTCAACCCAATACAATGAGAGCTATAAATAGCTACAAAGATTACACCTCAAGTTACATAAGAAGGAAAAAAGAAAAAAAAACCCTTGGGAGCAAGGCTGTGCAAATAATGCCTCATTAAAACCGATGTACTAGCTTACTTATTCCTGAAAAAAAAGGTGGCACGGTTGTCTTATACGTACCATTTCTCAAGTTTCATATCTTCAAGGTAATTCAGAATTATTACTGATCAGCTAGCCAACTTGTTGACATGAGTGATAGAGTATAAAAGTTTGGGAAAAGTATAGACATCATCTACCAACATTGCCTACACTTTGTATGGTATAACATGTGTAATGGTGGAGATTTAGTTACAATCCTGGTAGAGCATAGGATTTGGTGATAGTGAAAAACATCATTTTGGATTAGGGCGATTCAGAGTCCATCATAGGATTTGATGGGTGCTTTGTAACAAAGAAGTGATGTGCTTCTTTTTGTATTCTTGAGAGTCTTGGTGTCAGACTTAGCGAACATCAGTTAATTAGTGGGAAATTTTCCACATCAGAAAGCTGGACTGGACGTAGCCTTCGGTTGGTGAAGATGAATCAGGATTCATAGGGTTTGGATTTACTGAGAAATTCTTAGTGTTTTCATCTCACAATGTTTATATTACATCGATCTCACATATTTCTTAAGCATAAGTGGGTTAAAACTTTGATATTGAATTGCATTACATACCAAGTTGGTTTGAGGCGACCCAAAGGATCCACATCTAAGTGGATTACGTGTTGGCCAGCCGAGACGACTAAAAATGGCTTTCATCTCGTCCAACTTACCGCCGAGGAAACTTAAGTTGTCATTCTCATAATACCATTATAAGGTTTCATGCGGGAATCGTAATCTCAGAAGACATACATAAAAAACTCCATCAAGGCTCAACGATTCGAGTATGATTTTTACCATGTCTCTAAATCTAGGCTTCATTATTCATATATATTTACATAAACATTACTCATTTTGTTATCTCGTTGTTTTTTATGATTATGAATTTCTCTATTGACACTCTCATAGTGAGTATATTTACAAGTACCTTCCCCTGCGATGTCAACATCACCGCGTCCGCCGCGCCGAAAAATCCATTAGAACCGTGCACCACCGCAGAAGATTCAACCATCCGGTAGCTCAGATTCTTGAAGAACAAGTCCAAAAGACACTAATTTTTAGAGCAACGCGTAAAGCTTATGTGGTGTCTTTAAAAGCTGAAAGCAGATGAAAATTCTCTTGCCAGATTAGCTACGCGTATTGTGGCATAAAACGGACCTTGAAAATAAAGCACCAGAGAGCAGAGGGGATCGAGACATCTTCCATAGGATTCAGGGTCATTTGATGACTTTACTATTGAGGTGGAGCCACCAAATAACCTTAAACTGTGACAACTGAGAAGAAACTTCCCCATAAGTATGCACAAGACATTAAGGGGATTTGGGTTTGGCACCCCACCCTTTAGGCTACGCGCCCCAGCATTTTTTTTTTATTCCAAAACTACCCATCGGTAAATGATTTGCCGATGTCAAAATACCAATCGGTAAATCATTTACCGTTATTGTTCCTCAGTATGAACACCTTCATCCCATTACCCAGAACACGAAGAACAATATCGGTTAATAATTAACCGATTCTAATATTGTATCGGTATATCATTTACCGATTTGTAATCTGGAAGTTTGATCACCTTTTCACCATTACTCCTCCCTCCACCAACCCCTCCACCATTACTCCTCCCTCCAACAACCCCCCACCAGCCCCCCATAACTCGCCCAAACTACCTTATTCTCCATTACTCCACTCCTCCCTCACATTTCACCTTCCCACCACCACCACCATCTCCACATTTCCACCACCACCACCACCAACACCACCACCACCAAGGGAAAGCTTTTAACTTCTGGTAAGTGTTGTTAACTTTGGTACTTTATTTATAGTTAGTTTAAGTAGTTAGTTGTTAGTTTAAGTAGTTAGTTTAGTTAGTTAAGTTGGTAATTTAAGCTGCTGAATCGTGAACTGAATCGGTAAATGATTTACCGTTATAGTACCGGAATTTGATTTACCGTTATGGGGTCGGAATTTGATTTACCGTTATATGGTCGGTTATTGATTTACCGTTTTTGTTCCAGGGATGACAGAGTCATTTTTCTTTGGTGAATCACAATTGATACATGCTGTTGGATTGGAAAATGATAATCCAGAGGAGCAACCATCACTAGCTGAACCTCCGATTATATCTATAGATGTCTCTCATTTGTATCATACTGATCAGGTACTCATTGCACAAATTTTTGCATGCTTTGTTTGCTTTGTTTATGCCTTGTTTTATGCCTTATGCCTTGTTTATCCTGAAACAGCGTTTCCCTTTGAAAGATGATCTTATGAAATGGGTTCGCGACATTTCTATGGCAAATAATTTTGTTTTGGTGACAACAAAGTCTGATAGTGGTGCGAAGGGAAGAAAAGAATATGTCATTCTGGGGTGTGAGAAGCATGGTGCGTATATTCCCTACAGAGAACCGGATCTTGTTGAAGGAACGTCAACACAAAAGACAGGTTGTCCTTTTAGGCTAAAAGGACGACGTACGAAAGATGATAAAGGTTGGTGATTGAAGGTGATGGACGGTAGACACATCCATCTCGCAGCTGAGTCACTAGTTGGCCACAATTACGCTGGTAGACTGAATAGTGAGGCGAAGGAGGACGTGATAAATCAGGCTAAGACTTGGGTTCCACCTAGAAAGATGTTGGCGTCCTTGAAGGAAAAAGATCCTTCAAACTTGACTACCATCCAACAAATTTATGGTGTTTGCAAGCGGTTCAGACAATCCGTTCGTGGGTCACTGACAGAGATCCAATACTTGTTGAAGAAGTTGGACGGTGAGAAGTATGTTCACTTCGAACGAAATGAACCCGGATCGGAAGTGATTAGAGATATATTTTGGGCTCATCCGAATGCCGTCAAACTTTTCAACACATTCCCATATGTAGTGATCATGGATTGCACATACAAGACCAGCAAATACAAACTACCCTTGCTCGAGATTGTTGGTCTGACCTCCACGGATAAAACATACTCAATAGCATTCTGTTACATTGGCAGTGAGACCACAGAGGACTACATTTGGGCATTGGAGTGTATGAAGTCTCTGATTTCCGACCAATCTAGGTTGCCTAGAGTGATTGTGACGGACAGAGATCTTGCTTTATTGAGTGCTGCTTCACAAAGCCTTCCCACCACCACCCATTTACTATGCTTGTGGCACATCAACAAGTGTGTTTTGGCAAAGTGCAAAGAGTATGTTGGCACGGATGATTTTGCTCAAGAGGTTATGGACAAGTGGGCCGAATTGGTAGATGCTCCAACAGTTCCAGAATTTGAAGCTCATTGGATTGAATTGTTTAACATGTGCAAGCATAAACACAAGTTGAAATTTGCCACTTATTGTTCTACTACATGGTTGGTCCACAAGCAGAAATTTGCCAAGGCATGGACAAATCATGTGATGCATTTTGGAACAACAACAAGTAACAGGTACAAAAATTATGTTATGACTTGTTATATGTATTTCATTTCATAGATTATTACAGTATTAATTCTTACATGTGCGTTGTTGGTTTGCAGGGCTGAAGGTGCACATGCCAGCTTGAAGTTGATGTTGCGGAACAGTAAGGGTGACCTGGCCACATCATGGGATGCGTCGCATAGTTTGACCACCAATCGCCACACTGAGATAGTAGCATCGTTTGAGCGCAGTATGAATAAAATTGATCACCTTTTCAAGACCCCTTTCTACACAAATATTAGGGGATTTGTGTCAATCAAATGCCTGAAACTCATTGATGCTGAACTGACAAGAATGCGAGCCTCCGGCGGCAGATGCGATTGCTTATTGAGAGAGACTCATGGACTACCTTGCGGTTGTCAACTTGCAGGTTACCGGTCAACCACTCTCCTCTCAACTACTTCCAATTATTTATATTTGTGATTCAATGTAACATGTCTGTGAACTTGCAGATTATGAGAGGATTCCGTACGAGGCCATTCATCCATTCTGGAAGAGCCTAAGTTGGGAGCATGTACCTGTTGTAGATACTGGCAGCTCAGATATTTGCGGACTAAACCATGGAGAGATGCACCCAGAAGTTGAGGCACTGACACGTTATTTCCATTCTTTGGATACTGGAGGGCAGAGTATGGTAAGGAGGAAGCTTCAAGCGATATATTGTCCTGAAAGGAGTACACTATGTACTCCTGAGCTTCGGATAAAGTCCAACCGCACTCCTAAGTTGAAGGAGAGCAAACAACCCAAGGGTCGAGCAATAGGATCCTTGACTCGTGATCCTTCAACGTTTGAACTTACTGACAAGAAGATTAAAGAGGAAAAGAAGTCTTCACAACCAGCAAAGAGGAAGAAGCGTGTGAAGAAGTCTGATACAAGCCATTTCATGTGTAACTTTCCAGCCTTTCTCCATCCATATATTGGCACAATTACAGATGTTGAGGATGATGGTAACTGTGGCTATAGATCCATTGCTGCATTAATGGGGCATTCCGCCGGTCAGGACGGTTGGCCTTGGGTTAGGGCTACATTGATACAAGAACTTGAGACCAATGTGTTAATGTATAATAGGATGTGGGGCACAGATGTTGTTAATGCCTTACATAATCGTCTCACTCTTCCTATTGGTGACCCGGCCACCCCTGACAAATGGTTTCAACTGCCAGAGATGGGATACCTTGTTGCCACAAAGTACCAATTGGTTCTCGTATCCTTATCCTCTATGGGTTGTAACACATACTTTCCACTGATAGGAGCCGGCCCACGAGATGAGCATTCTGTTATAGCTATTGGACATGTGATAAATCACTGGGTACAGGTATATTTTGACCAAATACACTAATATTTTAGTTGCCTACTAGCTTGTCGATTAATTTTTGTATGTGGAAGTTATCTAATTTTATGGTTATTCTCTAAAATGCAGCTCCAATTAACTGCTGGACATCCTATGCCGACTATTGCTCCCCAGTGGGATTGGCACGCTGATCTTGCCTCCAAATACTGGAGGAACCTATATCGTCCACGTTTAGACATGTATGATGCACAATTCCATGCTTGGCTTGGTGCTTTTAGTGGTCATGCGGACTATGTGGACATCACCACAGATTGAATGTTCTTGTATTGTGTAATATTAATTTGTAAACTCTCTGTAATTTGGTAGAATGTGGCCCTTATCACAGGTTGTTGTTAATGATGAAAACCTAGACATCATCGTAGATTGGCAGGTTCATGCGTGTACTTTTGGTAATGTTAATTTGATGTACTTTTGGTAATGTTAATTTGATGTACTCTTGTCATTTTCATTTTCATTACCCTCCACCACCAACCCTGACATTACTCTCAACCACCAGCCCCAACCACTCTTCTACCATCCACCAGTACACCTTAAATGTTTTGACCGCACTCCTGAGCTATAAATCTATGTTGTGTCTTGCCTCTTCTTCTCACTCTTCATTCCTCATCTTCCTGTCTATTGTGTCTTGACTCTTCTTCTTACTCCTCATTCTACACAATGGAACAAGACCCAAATCCATTCCTCCGCCATTGCAAAGGTCAAAGCAACAACTCTGGCAGCTCTCGTCCTCTCATTCCTGGCCCGGCTGGCGCCATCCAGGCTGCCATGTATGCCCGTAGATCCACCCCGAACACACCACTCATTCCGACCCAGGAAATCGTGAGGCGTGTGCTAGATCATGGATCAACCGAAACCGATCCTGATTTCAACTCACATGTTTGGCTATCAGCCCTGCAAGAGTGGGGAATAGCCACTCCGCTGGGCTCTCTGACAGCGAACGTTGAGAGGGTGGAGAATGTTGTTGCTGTTATCAAATCTTGCACTCCCAATGGATTTGGAGATGCGAAAGTTACCCTCAAGGTATGTCTTGAGTTTGGGTTTTGTAAGGCCTTGTTTTTTGTCCCCCTTGACTAACCGTTCTAATTTACTTCTCAAACGATTTCAAAAATTTAGGACCCCACGGGTGCCGTTGATGCTAGCATCCACCGCAAGGCATTTACTCACAGTGAATTTGCGAATGACATAACTGTTGGATCTGTTCTCGTTCTCCAAAAGGTCTGAAACCTAAACATGAAACTTGCTTCATTTTTTGGACAGTTAAGCATGGTTTAATTAAAGTATACATTTCACTTGCAGGTTGCTGTGTTTGCACCTAGAGGAACTGTTTGTTATCTTAATATAACATTGCCCAACCTAGTGAAGGTATTCCCAAAAGATTGCGGACCCCATGACTTCATCGATATCACAGAGGAATAATTTTGTTTTCGGTGTTGCTTATGTTTAATTTGGTTGTGTAACCGTTTAACTTATTGTCATGGATTACTACATGCTTTGAATTATTTATATGTTGTCGTTGTTTCTGTTTTTTTCATTATAAGAGTCATAATATTAAGACTAAAAATATAACACATGCAAATAAAACGAGGAAAGAGTCATAACATAACATAAAAAGTCCTAACATATACATAATAATGGATCCCACATAACAAGTGTAATAAAATCACTCTCCCCGACCCCGCCCCCTGCGACCTCTGGGTCCACGAGCTCGACCTCCACGAACACCCTCTCCAGGATCACCCTCTCCACGAGCTCTGCCTCCACGAGCTCCGCCTCCACGGGGTCTGCCTCCACGAGCTCTGCCTCCACGAGCTCTGCCTCCCGCAGCTGCGGCTCCTCGAATAGCAGAAAAGGCAACTCCCTGGGTACCAACGAAGGAACTCCGTCGAAAGAGATCGAGCGCCCTCTCCGTGAGGATCCGGGGCTGTGTCCCTGGAGCATAAGCACCTGGCACCTCCAGGGACTGCTCCAACAACTCCACACCCCTACGTATGGCAGACTGCATAAAAATAATATACAAAAATAATTTCATTAACAAAAATCACAATTGAATGAATAAAAATAATATACAAGTTTAGAATCCAAACTTACCACGGCACTAAGCTCCTCCCTCCTATCCTCAGGGATGATGAACACATGTGACACTCTGCTATACCACCTCATGTAACCCTCCACCGCCTCTCCCGGATATGTAGCAGGTATCCCCTGAGGGCGGAGGTGCGGCTCAAACTCAGCATAGGCAGCATCTGCGGTCTCAGCAAGTGACCCCGTCGTCTGGATCTCAGAGGGGTGTCGAGGGATGTCCTGTATGAAGCCAAACTGGCGCATAACCCGCTCTGGTAGATGTAGGCTCACAGACCGGCCGTAAGGTGTCCGGATGTAGCCGGAATAGAGGGCCCTGGGATCCCGCGGTCGAACATCTCGATGGTCCTCAAAAGGGGTCCATGTGATATCATCCACTGTAAGCTCATCGAGCATGACCCGTCTCTCATCGAGTCCGGAATGCGCGATCCGAGACGTGGACCACCGCTGCGCCCTAGGCTGGTCCTGTGTGTAGCCGGGGACCTCCGTCCTGATAATGACGCTGCTGGATATGTACTCATACGCCCATGACAGCACAAGGGAGGTGAACCCACCGATCTGCGCTGTCTTCCTGCGGGAAGCACGACTCAGCTGTTCGTACAACGAAGCCAGCGCAATCGCACCCCACGCGTACTCCGACACGCGACCGAGGTCCTCAAGCATCCCGATCCAGTAGACAGTAGTGTGGTAACCACCACTCTTGCTGGCAAAGAGGGTGGCACCAAGCTGGTTCACCAGCCAGATCCTAGCAGCATCCTCATAGCGTCCCCCTACAATGAAATGAATTAAGTTAACAGTTATTAATAATACTCTAAAAATAAATACAACTTAATAAAGTAATTATTAAGACATACCATCCATAGCAGACGTGTACATGGTCTTCAAAGTAATGAACCGAATGTTCTGGCCACCCGCCGCCTCAAACTCAGCCAGATAAGCAGCAACAGATCCTCCCAGGAGCTGGGCGCAGAGCGCTGCAACCTCGTCTCGCTCCCCTCTGCCCGGAGTGTAGAACCTCGACCCTGTGGGAAGATGGAGAATAGCCGACACATCGTCCAGGGTGATAGTCATCTCCCCGAACGGCATGTGGAAGCTACTCGTCTCCTCATGCCATCTCTCAACAAGGGCCAGTACGACAGCTGGGTCTGTCTCCGGTAACCCGCACCAAGGCAGGTGATACAAACCCGTCTGCTGCAGCAGCTGTCGCACAGCTGTGTGGGCCTCTGAATCGCCATCACAGGGGAGGTTCCATACCTTCCCCCCAACAGTGGCCACCCTCAATGTCCGACGGTCCACGTACCGCGGGTCTGTGCGAAGAAGTGCCTGCCACGTCCAAGGAGCCTTGTGGTCAGGATAATGCGCAAGAAGCGACAGATCCTCAGGCCCCCCGGGAAACGGTGCCACCCTCTGGATGAGGTCGTCATCCGCGCCGCCCTCTGCCACCACATCTGGCACAACATCAGCAGCATCAATCTCCTCCTGGAGAATAAGAGGCTCCTCCTCCTCACCACTGGCCTCAGAAGCAGTCTCAGAAGCAGTCTCAGAAGCAGACTCCTCGCCACTGGGCTCCGAAGAAGAATGCTCGCCAGATGTCTCCTCAAGAGGTAACTCAACCATCGGAGAGACCGGAGTAGGATGAGGCTGAGGCTCAGCCGGAGTACCTGACGGAGCTGTAGTAGATGGACCACCTGACGGAGGTGTAGCAGACGGACACGGAGACGGAGCCCCGGCCGGAGTAGCAGACGGAGACGGAGACGGGGCCGAAGCCTCAACCGCCTGACTAGCTGCTCGATGGTCGCCGCGCCGCGTAGAAGCATGCAAGCGCTCGTGGCGATCCTCTGCATCATCGACTGTAGAAGATCGAGACCTCTTCCTCCCGCCCTTCATTCTCCTATGAAAAGCAAACAAATTTAACATCAAATTACAACTTGAACAACTTTAACAGTTACAACTTGTACAAACATCTCTCATATAGCAACAAACATCTCTCATATAGAAACAAACATCTCTCATATAGCATCAACACCCTTTCTAATTTGTCAATCTAGATAACTAAAATGCAACATTAAGGAAGTTCCCTAGTTCTAATAAGCCGATACCATCAACACCCTTTCCCAGTGTCATGACACTAAAATATTTGAAAATTTGTACAAAATATTCAGCCCAATAGATGGAGGAAAACTAAAAAAAACTGGCTTAAAAAAACTGCCTTAAACTGCCTTAAACTGGTTTAGAATCGGGAAATGTTTTCCCATTACAGAATCGGAAAAACATTTTCCATTACAGAATCGGAAAATGTTTTTCCGATTTTACAGTAACCCAGAAACCAGAACTGGAAACGACCCACTCGTGCCCATGACCGTTTCATGCCATTTCAGTCAATAAAACCTACCTCTAATCAATAATCAACTACCCTAGTGTTCAACATTCACCTAATAATCCATCAACTACCTATAATCATCAATCAATGTGAGAGAATCAATAAAAATGGAACTTACCTTTTGAATGTAATGGAATGGGAGTTCCGGAGCTTTGAGGAAGCTTTGATGATGATGGGACCGAACGCAAGTTTGGGAGAGATTTGAAGAGGGAGTGATTTGGGGAGGGAAATGGGTTTTGAAAATTATGTTTCAAAACCTATCTGATGCTGTTATATCAATACGAATCGGTAAATGATAAACCGATACGTATCGGAAAATCATTTACCGATATTAATCCTGAGGGTTTCCGGTAATTTCCCCCACTTTAAGTGGGGCGGGAAGCCTAAGGGCTGGGGTGTTAAACCCAATTCCCGACATTAAGTATATAAAACCAATTTGAGGATCTGCAGCAGAGTTTAGAACACTCTAATCAGCATTTGAAAATTAAAACCCAGATATCATATATTGTTGAAAATTCAAGTAAAATTGTTGTAAGGTCCATGCTAATAATACGAAGACTTGACATAATACAAAAATTCTATATAATACATGATAAAACACTAGAATCAACTGATGAGTGGAAGTATTTTTTTAATACGTATATATTTTTTATAGGAGACAAACATATTTGAACCGAGAAATATTATTTAAAGAAAATTAGATATATATGAACCATTTTGAACCAACCATAAGGCAAATGATTGAGAGTATGTTACAATTCAAATTAAAAGAAACTTACAATTAAAATCTAGAGTTGAATTGTAATTCATTATCAGTTTTACACTAATATTCAATTATATTATGTCATGTAGACAAAACAGTTTTATTTATCTTAAATATTAATTAAATTTTAAAAATATTTCTAATTTAATGAAAATTAATTGGATGTATGTGAAAATAAAATTTAAATAGAGCAGAAACTTTTAATCCTACAATTTAAATTAGAAAATTGAAAGTTTGAATTACAACTATACTAGATATTATACTCGTGCTTTGCACGGGTTTACTTACAATATTTTTTAACATTATATATAAATTATTATAGTGTAATAAATAAAAAAAAAATTTAATTATAAATGTAAAAAAACTGTGTTAAGATATTTCAATAAATATTATTATATTTTTTTATAAATAATTAATATTACTCAAATTTTATTATTGATATTTAATTATTAGCATAGAAATGATTTTTAAAAATTAAAAAATTTATGAAAAATTATTAAGTCAATTTGAAATATTTAAATTACGTAAAAAAAAATGTTAAGTGCTAGTGTCATGAAATAAATTTTAATATCATTTTTTATACTTTTGTTCTGGAAATAAACACTCAATAATGGTATAAGCCTCAAACCCTAATAAAGCAAGAGTCTAGTAATATCCTAATCTTTTAGAATAAATGCCGAATGATCCTTTGCAATGATCATAAAGTCCTCTTATATAGGTTACATGAAACTCTAACTTTGCCACTAATGGGGCTTGTTGGGTCGTACCTCGCTCGGCTCAAATCCCTTACATACATCAACCACCCCTGGCGCTTGCCCTAAGGTGGTCCCTAATCTCCTAAGTCCTTTCTCTCGCTCCTAACGAGTTCCTCTCTTTTAGGTCTTGTTCGTCCCTGGGCAAGTTCCTCTAGGGTGTGGGGGGCTCGCCCAATCTAACTTTTTACCAAGAAAGTCATTTGTTGTGACTTGTCAAGGTCAAGAAGAATAAATTAATTTTAAATTTTAGAATTATGATAAGTGATAACATAAAATTCGCGAATGTTTTCTCAAAGCTGATAGCCAAGAGACTTATAATCTCTCGAGGTTCTACGATTACATTAAATGGATATGCCTCTCACAACGAACATTTATTCAACTTTGACCATTATTATTTTTCTCTATTATGCTTCCTTAAGTGATTTTTTTTCTTACAACAAAAGATGAATATTATTAATAGCAAATGATTCATGAGAACAACCCTTTCATGGATAAGTAATTTTTACTAATATATCATATATCACAATTATTATTAGATATTTTTTCAATAATGCACCTACATGTTATAGTTAACTTTAAATGCATTTTAGCGGCGCTTTTTAATTTTAAAACTATTTATCTACATTATTATTAAAAATATTATTTTATTATTAACTAATTTTAATTTTTAATATTTGTCAAATGAAAAACTAAAGACAATTTTAGTTTTTTTTTAACAAAATTAATTTTTAATATTGACAATAATTTTTTTTAGTTTTTAATATGAGAATTATATGGTTTAATGCATTTAATACTCTTTGCTAATGTGTTTAATGCAAAAGCTCAAATGAGCTTTATATATATATATATAGATATAGATGTATTAGATTTACCTAATGCATTAGGAAGAAATGAGGTCAGAGCAATTATATATATATACTGAATGTCAGAATTAGCAATATTCTCTTCTTGTTGTAAAGGATTTTTTTGGGGAAAAGATATATAAAGCAGTCCACTCATCATTTATTATTTCACTTTATCATGAAAATGAAACAACGAGCTAGCATTATTGTGGATATATATTCTGTCAACACCTTGGGCATATACTATTAAGTCACTGGATTAAAATTCCACAAGTGGCATATAGCATTCAAGTGATTCAACACCGCAATGCCTCTTCTGCCCAAAAAGATAAATGGCAAATCCCGGAAATCCAGTGATAAATTGACCTTTTTTTTTTCTTTTTCTGATCTTAATTCTTTTAACAAGTTTGAAGAAGAAGCACTTCTAGCTAGGGCCATACATTCCCTCTCCATAATAATATTAACGGATGGGGGAACCTTATCCTTTAATTGATTTCTGTGAAAGCAAAAATTATCCTTTGTGTTGCTTCAACTTGACCAATTCTTGTACACAAGTGTTGACGTATCATTGGAAGAATTGAAATGGTTCCATCTTTCACACAGTACTCACATGAACTAACCTGACAAAATTCTAAAACCCATTGAAGTGCTAAAAGCCTTAAACACGGTAAAGTACATCATCATTGTGTAGTGAATAGTAATCATCAATATTGCTCTCATATTCCTTCCTGACACGCCTTTGAATGACAAAAAAAAATTCAATACAGTTCCCTCAAAAGAAAAAAAATAATACTAGATATTATAAAGAAATTAAATGTTACTTGAGTACTCGAATAGTTGTTCAATTGAATGCATGCTTTGGATACAAGGAGGAAAACCACTACAAGCTAAAATTATGGTGAATATAGTTGTCCACCTTGGTTTTCTATTGTTCATGTACTCAACCAAGCAAAATTTCAGACTTATCCTTTAACTGCAATTCAGGGAGAAAATATCTAAATGTCGACATATCCAAAATCGTATGGGCTTCCTCAAAACTCTCGAAATGTTCATGTTCATTTGACACAGAATAATTTACCTGCATAAATATTGGACGGCCCACTAGGATTTATCCACAGAAGTGCTATTGTAAAATAATGACAAAATGTAAACAATGCATCCCATCATCTGATCACAGTTGATTAGAGAATCGATACTTCACCATCAGCTTGCAGCATATGTAAAAATTGTTGTATTCGCCATGACTCATTTGAATCTAGTGGTGCACTTGTTTATTAATTGCTCGCTCCTTCAATTGAGTGCCATTTGAATATGACCTTACAACTTTCAGGTTTTTACATTTTTGGTTGAAATAATTTTTCTAAGTTTAGGTTGACGTGTGAGTCGGCTGCAAAACTAACATAATGATTCTTAATTAAGTGATTATTCAATAAAATGATTATAGTTGAAAGAAACTTTGGTAAAATGTGAAAACAGATAAATAAATGCTCAAACGGCTAAAAGTAAAGCTTGAAATGTAAAGGAGGGCCGAAGAACCAAGTAAAGACTTGAAAAGTAAAGGATAAATAAGGGAAATAAACAAAGGAAGTGTGGGAAATAAAAGCAGAGAAATAATAACAACACACTTTAAAATACACTTCATATGATTGGTTTAATTTTATAAATGTTGGCACACTTTCCCTATTTTCAAAAAATATCTTAAATTTTCAAAAAATCAAACAATCAATCATAAGGAATGTGTTAAAATTTGTCCTTAAAATTACTAGCACTTCTGAAAATACTCAAAATAGTATATTACTTGTACCAAAAGAAACAAACATATATTTTTTCTTTTTTTTGGTCAATTTTTTTTTCTTTTCAAATGTCAAAGTTAAATCTTTTCTGCCACGATTAATGTATATTGGGCTATTTCCAAGATGTGGCCCAATAACAAGTCTAGTCCAATGGGTTAAGTTGACCATACGCCTTTAGCAAAAAAAACTTGATCACATGCCAACTCACGTTTGACTATCTTTTTCTTACCTAAAAGAATTTGGTTGCCGTTGCGTCCCTAAAAACAGGGCAATTAAAGCCATCATCATCCCTTTACCTATGCTGTTTATAAGTTTTTAGAATATCCTCAAATTTGCACTTGTGTACTGCAGATGGTAGGTTTAAGCCCCTCATAGTCCTTTTAGGTTGAGACAAGTGTAAGTTATTTGTAATGAAGTACAGACTCTCACACGGACACCGAACACAACACGACACCGATACTGCGACACGACTAAAACTCAAAAAGTAAGATACCGTTACACCACACACATATATGTGTGTATCCCTTGGTATATTTCTATAAGCTCTTACCATAAAGTTTGGGAAATTGCTTTGATGTTTTCTTTGTAAAAAGGCTAGTTGTTTACAAAAAGAGTTAATCTATCTACCGGTTTTTCACTCATTTATTGATCATCATTGAAAATGCATTTGACTCTAGTTCTTCAAGTGATAAATTAGCAATTTCTTTCATTTTTTTTTTTTGATTCATCGGAAAACTAGCAATTTCTTTCATGCTTCACTCTAAAAAATTATGTTTTTTTTTAATACAAGTGTTCGAGCTGCAAAAAATACTTTTTTAATCAAACACCGCGAAAAAGTGTCTAACACGTGTTGTGTAGGTGTCGAGCGGGTGTCGATGTATGTCGGTGTTTGACGCCGGGACACGTCATATGTGAGAGGTGTTCATGCTTCATATTTTTCTTTGAACTTGACAATTTTTACTATTTTGGCACGTTAGTCGCTGCTTAAGAAAAAAGTGACTTGGGAGTTTAATAAAAAACTTAATTTGATTTTAACTGATTTTTCTCACACTATGATCGCACTTTAAAAGTGTGTAGTTAACGCACTTTTAAAGTGCGTTTGATGCAAATTTGCACAAAACTGATATCATATGATTTTTAAAAAATATGTGACCACCGCAGTAAATCTTGAATAATATTCTTTCAAAATTCAAAATAAAATACTAGATGAAGGAATTTGATTAAATTCCACACAGTATCGATTACTTAATTTTTCTCTTCAACTTTATAGTTGGTCGACTTCGCATCCAAAATAAAAATTTGTCAAATATTTCAAACTGCACCGCTCCTGATTGTGAAACAACTCTTAGAAATCGCATGAATTTTGGAATTCTGACTGCAGATTTGAGCGTAGAATTGTCATATTACATTAATTAAGAAGTGACACTCTCATATTTCTTCCAAAAATGAAAAAAAAATAAAGAAAAAAATATGTGTGAGAAATCAAACATGTGAGTGTTAGAATAGATACGAAGGAGTTCGAATAACAATTCCAATCTTATTATTAAATTTAGATCTTAATAATCAAACGGAATAATCTCACTAATGACTAAAAATTGTTTTAGAATAATGGTAAATTTAAATTAAATAAAATAAATATACTAAAAATACCGACGTTGCAGGCTGTTATTGACTAGAATAGCCAGCGTCCCGAATTTAACTCTCATCCCCCTCACAAATTCGTTTCAAAGCATTCTCCTCCAACAAACTCGCGCAGCCTCCAACCCCTTCCTTCATTCCTAGGTTAATAAAATCTCTGCTCTCGATTCTTCTTGATCGTTTCGTTTTCTGTTTCTAACTTCCAATCTTGTTGTTCACTTCAATTTGTTTCATCTGTGTAAGCTAAATCTCTCGCGATCGCTTAGTTTTCAAGTGTGATTTTGAAATGTTCTTTTTCTTTTTCTCTCACATGGATCATTCAGTTTTTCGATGAATTGTGATTTCTGGGGTGCTTTTGTTTTGGTTGATCATGATTAAATTTGATCTCATTCCTCTCTGTTTGGATTTCGTTTGATTTAATGGTTTCTGTTCATTGATTTGTGATTTCCGATCACGCCAATAAGCGTGTTTGGAAAACTTAAATTTCTAGTTTTTTTATTCAAAGTTTTGTTTGATTTGCTCTTTCGAAAAGTGATGATTATGATGTATGATTATATAATCGTTGATTGTTTTGATTTTTATATGCAAACATTCAATTGAGGCCCCGCATAGCATTTGACTTTTCATTTTCTGCAATTTTGGTTGACAAAACAGATTGATTGTGAATTGTGATAGTGACTGTTTCTGTGATTGTGACTCGTGGCTGATTTAGTTTCTTAATGTTTTCTTCAAGTTTTTTCAGCTTAAATTTAATTAACTTTTTACAGTGATTTCTGATTAATCACGTTAGTGCCTGTCGTTGATTATTTGCATCACTGATGATTTTCCAAACTTGTATAGGAGCTGTTGCATTATCATTTCCATTTCATCCTGGAAAATATGTAAATTTATTATTTCAATGACTCCTTTGGAATTTTAACTTATAATTGATGATACAATATGATTTTTTTCATTTTCTCTTGTCGTGTTGTTTGTCTTGCCCGGTGGCTACATACTTGCCTCCAACATTGTCTGATTATAGTGAAGGTTGTTTGTCAAATCAAATGTGCAATTATGTGAATTGTTACTTGTCTTGCTTGTTTGAATTTTAACCATTTGTTTCATGTTGTTCTGTTGAGATTTTATTGCTTAGTTTATCAACATTATTTGACATTGGGTAGTTGTTTTTTTCAGAAAAATCACCATGGTTGATCAGGTTCAGCGCGCTAGAATCAATGAGAATGTTGCAGCCCAGCCCTATCTCCGATATGGTCTCTCTTCATACCAAAGGCGGTTTGGGAATTACTCGAATGCCGCATTTCAGTATCCGGTGATGCCATCATGCAGAGCCACAACTGATTTTTCTACCGTTGCAGCAACTACCTCCCCTGTCTTTGCTGCAGCTCCTGCAGAGAAAAGCCACTTTCTTATTGACTTTCTCATGGGTGGAGTTTCAGCTGCTGTATCCAAAACCGCAGCTGCTCCCATTGAAAGGGTTAAACTTTTGATCCAGAACCAGGACGAGATGATCAAAGCTGGAAGACTTTCTGAGCCCTATAAGGGTATTGGTGATTGTTTTACGCGAACAATGAAGGATGAGGGTGTGGTTGCTCTCTGGAGAGGCAACACTGCAAATGTCATCCGTTATTTCCCCACTCAGGTTATTTATTTTGCTTGCCCCTTTTATTTTTACCCTGCTCCTTTACAACACTTTTTGGCTTATTGCTTGTAATACTAAATTTGCTATTCAAATTATACTAGGCCTTGAACTTTGCATTTAAGGACTACTTCAAGAGGCTTTTCAATTTCAAGAAGGATAGGGATGGTTACTGGAAATGGTTTGCTGGCAACTTGGGCTCAGGAGGTGCTGCTGGTGCCTCATCCCTTTTATTTGTCTACTCCCTCGACTATGCCCGTACCCGTCTGGCTAATGATGCAAAGGCTGCAAAGAAGGGCGGAGGAGGACGACAATTCAATGGTCTCATTGATGTCTACAAGAAGACATTGGCATCTGATGGTGTTGCTGGTCTTTACCGTGGTTTCAACATTTCCTGTGTTGGAATCATCGTGTATCGTGGTCTTTACTTTGGAATGTATGATTCCCTGAAGCCAGTTCTCCTGACCGGATCTTTGCAGGTTGGTATACATTATCTCCTGTGTGATGTTAGTGTGCATTTGGTTTTCAGGTCACACGTGTTACGTGATAACTTTAACAGAAAAGCACAAATTTCAATTTAGTAAACGTGAAAGAAACTTCTTACTTCTGTTGGGTTGAATGTGCTTTCAAGTTGATCACGACTTGAATCCAAACATACCCTTATTTGACCGAATTCTTATAGTTGTGTATCAACATTCAAGTTAATTTTGGTGTTTTTTAAAATAAAATATGGCAAAAGAGGGTGCTTCTGTTTTTTTTTCTTCATGGCTTCAATTTCAATAATTTGCTGACGGCTTTTTGCAATTTGTCTTCAATCTTGATCATTGCAGGATAGTTTCTTTGCTAGCTTTGGTCTTGGATGGCTCATCACCAATGGTGCAGGTCTAGCATCTTACCCAATTGACACTGTCCGAAGAAGAATGATGATGACCTCAGGGGAAGCTGTGAAGTACAAGAGCTCAATGGATGCATTTACCCAAATCCTCAAGAACGAGGGTCCCAAGTCCTTGTTTAAGGGAGCTGGTGCTAACATCCTTCGTGCTGTTGCTGGTGCTGGTGTGCTTGCTGGCTATGACAAGTTGCAGGTGGTGTTCTTCGGCAAGAAGTATGGATCCGGTGGTGCTTAAATTTTCAGCCCCTATTCATATTTTAGTTATTTGATGCTGATGAAAATCACAGACTGCTGAGAATGCTCCAAGTATTGCGGCAAAATTTTGTTCAATAATTTCACTTCAATGGTTGCAGTCTGCAGACCCTTTTTTTCTTGGGATATCACAATTTGATATTTCAACTATATGATTTATTTATGTTTCAAAAAAAAAACTATATGATTTATTTAAGTGGCAGGCAAATCATCTGTCCTCTATTGAATTCCGTTTTGTTTGATTTGAATTTTTAAGAGATACTCTATTCTATACATAGTTCTTGAGTTACTGTTATCTCTAGATTAAAATGCATATGCACCTTTTATTTTCATGTGTCTAGTAAATCTCTTGGAATCAAATTGATCATTGTTCTTTTGGATATTTTTACCTTGTTTGGATCAACTAATTTATCCTTAATCAATTTTCCCATTTAGAAGCTTCTCATAGAAACATCTTCCCATAACTGATTTTCTCTTTAGAATCAATTCATGCACCTTTATTTATCACTTTTTTCAAATTCTCTCGGTGATCATTCTTCCGCTCTGCCATCCTCTCCTTTTCCTGGATTAAATCTTATTTTACACTATATCTTTACATGGTCTTTTTGTCTAAATTTTATGTTTATTTCTTTCTTATCTCATATAATCTTCGAAGTTGCCACTACACTTTAGGCTTCAATTTAACCAAGGTTGATTGTTTGCTAATTCAATTACGTTTTTAGTGGGTGTTGATGGTGGGATTTTGTTCTGCTTGAACTAGAGGAGGTCTGCAGAGAAAGATCTTGACCAGACTCATCCCCAACCTAGATGGGCCATTCATCCGCAACACAAACACTATTTCCTCAACCAAGTTGAAGCTAGCAGTGCCATGTTCTTTCTTTCTTTTCTTCCTAGTGTTTCGGATGTCTCACCTTTGTCACTCGAGCACTCTTCATCTAGCTTTGACCAATACCGCCATTGTTGGCCATTGCTAGGAGACTATTGTTCTGACCCCCTCTCGATGATCCTTAATAGAGCCAACTATTTTTCCTCTATAAGTAATTTGGCCTACGCATGACCGACACACAACATTGTCATCCATGGTCTCATCTGACCTATGGTCTAATGATCGAGACACAACTGTGTCATCCGACCTATAGTCTCACAACCGAGACACAATTGTGCCATCCGACCTGTATCCTCACAGCTGAGACACACTGTGTAATCCGACTCATAGTCTCATGATTGAACACAACTATATCGTTCGACCTATAAGCTTCGTGACTGAGACGTGACAATGTTATCCGACCTACAATCCCATGATTGATGCACAACACATCGATTTGTAGCTTCGCTAATGAAACAACCTAGGCACCAACACATGGCCTCATCACCAAAAACATGGTGAATTGAGCTTTGCTCCATGTATTCTCGATACATCCCATCAACTCTTAGTGTTTCTGACCGACAACATCATTGGTAGATCATACAGAGGTTCTCGTGCTTGATACAACTCAAAATAAGTTGCCCCCCACTCTTGGAAGAAGTTGACTGAGACATTGGCATCGCAACCGACATAGAGTTTCACGACCTAGTCACTTCATAGCCGACATATACCCTCACTGCCGAGATTCAACATTGTAAAAAAAATGCCGCACTTTCGCTTTGAGTACTCGAACTAAAAGAATGATCATGGATCAATACTTGTGCAAACTCTACAGATCACCACTACCCCATAAGACCTCAAGAAGATCAAATAAACATTGACAGTGCATTTCCCACCCGAATCATCATCCACACACTCCCTCACACTAAGATGCAACCGTAGGAAGAGGAGTAGAGGCAAAAGGCTTATCAATCATTCATCAACAAACTAAGTGACAACACCTCTAGGTCAACCCAAGTAATAACCATATGGAACCTTTGACTACCAATGATACTGATGTTTCCTTGACCCGTCTTACCTAGTACCTACATAAGGAGCTGCGAGGAAAGACTAAGTAAGACCTAAATATTTCTCTTCACTACATATAGTGACTTAGGAGTCGAAGTGTCTTCGCAGGTACCATCCTAGAGGGTCCAAGATGCACAGAGGAGGAGAATGTGAAGATTGTCCAAGTACATGAAGACAACCGCCAAAGCATTCACTACATATTTTAGAACATATTACAAATGCAAAAAAAAATTATATTTAGACACAAAGGAAATATTAATTAGTTTCATTACATATTTACTTGATAAACGATTGTATTGTAGTAGTAAGATTACTTAATTAAGTAGGGACGAAGTAAATTTTCAAATAGAGTTGGAGTATATGGGACCATTGTTTATTAGTAATAACCTCTATTTGTGATTTCCCTTTTATTATTGTTGTTGGGGAACTGAAACCTGTTTGGAGATTTCTTGTGGTCTACAATTGGTACTGTAGGTATTAGTACGATTAGAACTCATAAAAGCGCTTTTGAAAGCTGAAAAACAGTTGTACGGTGTAGATTGCCGTGTCACATGCAGCAGCAGAGATTTCCCTCTGATAAATGCGGCTCCACATTTCAACTTGTCATTTAATTCATTTGTGCACTTTATTTATTACCATTGCGTTTCGGTATATTTGTTCTTTCTAGTTTCTGCTTTCCCTTTTCCTTTCTAAGGTCAAAGCATTTATTTGTAATGGAGATTGCAATTTGCAAGAAACTTAAAAGTAGTAACTATTTTAAGTTCAAAGAATTACATTAATTGGCTTTTATGTCGAGGGAATGAAGTATTTATGAGGCCATAACTGCATACAAGAGCTAAAGCAAGTTGCGGTACCAATTTTGGTTGAAAGATTTATTCCAATAATAAATATATCCAGGTTTTAAAACTTTAGGGTATTCTTTTGAAAACTAATTTTAGGGTACTTTTTCTTTTGAAATTTAATTTTAGGGTACTTGATGCTTGCTAGTTGTTGTATCAATTACTACTTCCGTGGCAGAAAATTTGTGATTTTAGCTAGGGGTAGAAATAAGCTGGACTATGCTACATTTTGCTTAAATAACATAAAAAATTTAAGATATGAGTGTGACTTGATATTTGTTTTAGACTTTTTAAGGCCTGAGTTTGAGCCTTTTGAAAATATGATCTGGTTAAGTAGCTTATTTAAAAGCTTACTTTATTATAAGACAATTTAGAAGACTAACAAATTTACTTGTGAGCATGTCATCAAATTTATAGACTAATTAGTTTAAATTTATTAAAATCATTATATCGTCTTAGTCAAAGTAAGTAGGTCATCAATCGATTTTTTAAGAGATTTATATGGTTAAATCTTTGCATAGTCTAACACATTTAAACAAATGAATAAGTAAATAAGGATATAACATTAAGATATTTTTGAAATTCAATATATAAATAGTAGAAATAATAAAATAATTTTATATTTATTTTATTTATTTAAGTAGACCAACCTATTAGGCTAATAAGATTTTTTGAGTGGTATACGCCTTACCATTTTTACTTAATAGGCTTTGTACAACCTATTAGGCTAATAAGGCTTTGTACTCAAGTGGTATGACTTAACTTGAGCCTGAGTTAGGCTAAGGCATAAGCCGTTGTCGGCAGCCTGACCTACCTTCACCCCTAGTTTTAGCCCCCCTTCAATTTCCCATAAATGCTTGATGTTTTAGAAAGTCAAGACATTTTTTCCATCTATATCCTAATTAGTTGTATTTTATTTCACCTATGATCTTTTATAGTGACCCACTACAACTTTTCTCTATTCACTCATATTCTTCTCTACTCACGAGAGTATTTATTATTTCGTATTACTAGAAAATAATGAATAAGAGTATTTTAGTCAAATACTAACTGTTTTCTTGTCTTTGTGTTATAACTTTAAACAATAATCTTTATGGAACGAAAGATAATATTATTTATAATATCTATTATTTTTATGTTTTAAATAAGGATTTTAACCTAGACTTTTTATGCACTTGAATTCGATTTTACATGTCATTTCTTTTAGAGTATCCACCACGCGACATCAATGATTAATTCTCTCTCCACGATTCATCGCACATAATAGCAAACAACTGACCATAATATTTGTCCTATTCTCATTGGCGAGGGTCGAACCTCAAACATCATGAGATCTTACATGTCTTTTATGTCATCTAACGATAAGCATTTCTATAGACACTTGCAAATTTATGATGAGTTGTAGAACTGATTCTCTTACCATCAAAATAGAAGTTATTTTTTGTGTGTAGTAAATTATCAGTTGCTGATTATTCTTCTCGACAAAATCCCCTAGCGCTTCTACCTAAGAGTGAATATATGCTGGTCTTGTAACACTCCACTTTTCGTTATTAGGTTATTTATTATTTTATTTTAATTATTATACTATATGGTAATTTGATAATTTATGTGATTTAATTTAATGATTATTTGATTATGTGATTTAATTAGATGATAAAGTCATTAAGTTATTTTATTAGATAATTAAGTGATTATGTAATACAGATAAATAAGGTTTTTGGGTTTTATTGTGATATATGGAGCGGAGCCCACTAGTATTACTAGTTTAGGGTCAGGAGAGATATAAGTAGAAGGAAAGAAAGAAAATTAGGATTAGAGAAGCAACAGAACACGGAAACACGTGAAAGGTGAAGGAGAGGAGAAAAGGTGGAGAAAACCTAGAATTTGATCTTCAAGAAGAAAAAGGTCTAGGAGGCTTTGTACCGGTGTAATAGAAGGTAAGGGTTTGAATTTACCTTGTATAATTGTAGTATAACAGAGGTTGAGTTTAACATGAAGGAACCCCCAACTTCTTTGAAAATTCAGAACTGAGAGACTGTGTTGAGTGTTAACATGTGGTGAGCAAAATTCATTTTGAGCGAAATTGAGGTTCTAGGGAAAATTGGGTTCTGTTCTACCCGCAGACACCCTAACAGTCTGTGTTGTAGAGAGAATAACTCTCTCTACAGAATTCCAAATTGAGTGAAACAAATTTTGTATGAAATCTAACTCATAGGGTTATGTTGGGTAATATTTTCATAATTTTTCGATTGCTGGTTCAATACCAGAATCATCTGCAAGTTCATTCTGTTTCTTCCCGCAGACCCTAGCAGCCTGTGTTGTAGAGATCATAACTCTCTCTAAAGAATTCCGAATTGAGTGAAACTAATTTTGTATGAAAGCTAACTCATAGGGTTATATTGGGTAATATTTTCATAATTTTTGGATTGCTGATTCAATACCAGAATTATCTGCAAGTTCACTCTGTTTCTGCTCGCAGAAACCCTAACAGCCTGTGCTGTAGAGAGCATAACTCTCTCTACAGAATTCCAAATTGGGTGAAATCAATTTTATATGAAAGCTAACGTATAAGGCTATGTTTGGTAAAATTTTCATAATTTTTGGAGTGCTCGTTTAGTACCAGAATTATCTGCAAGTTTTCTATGTTTCTGCTTATTTCTGTGATTGATTCTGGAACTGGTTCTGGTAATTGATGTGAAACATTTGATGATTTTGTGTTGCTAGTATGTTGGTGGAGTAGTGAATTATTTGATAATTATATTGAAGTGTTATTTTGTGCAATTTTGGTGTGATTTCCGTTATGGAATTTGGTGAGAAAATATGTTATATATTTGGGGCTGGAGTGGTCTCAAATTGCATGTTTTAATTTATGAGTTTTTGCACGAAATACACTTCATTTAGTCAAGAGGCAACGTGTCGGTTTTCATCGGAAAACTGAGGTTTGTCCCATAACTGGCGTGGTTTTGGAAGTCTGGAGTGGACTTCATTGGTGGTTAACTGTCTAGAGTGGACGCGGTGATACCGCTAAGGTTAACAATTGGTACCACATGCATACATTAGAGTCTCACACACTAAGTTTCACGTTTTCAGTGGTTTTATGTGTTTGGTGAATTGTTGGTGAATTGTTTTGCTGTTGTGGTATAGTCGAATTATTATTTTTCTTAAAACTTATAATTTTCCGAAACAACAATAAGAATTATGAAACTGTCTTGAGAGCAAATATTATAATCACTCAGATTTTAAAGAAAAGGTGAAGAGTTTATAAAGCAAAATCTGAATTGTTTACTTGCTCTTTGTTATGCTATATTTTATACAATGTAAGTTCTTACCCTTCTGTTGGAATGATGTTCTATGTGACATCGCTCAGGTACTGGAGGTAGAGATGTGGTTCATGAGAAGTAGCTTCGGAGAGTCTTAGCTTATGTTATTATTATTATTATTATTATTATTATTATTATTATTATTATTATTATTATTATTATAAAATAAGTGTCTTGCTCTGTAGTGTAACACTGGGTAGATACTTTACGTTACTTTTACATTTCGGTTGAGAGGATTTTATAACCTCTCCTTATGGAAGTTGTTGAATAATTTTCTAAATTATGGCGATGTCGTACTGTTGATGGCCGAAGTGCTCATGAAATTCTGTTCTGAGTATGATGAATTTTTATTGGAATATCATGAAAGATAGACCTATTTAAATAAGTGATTTTATGCATCTTAGTATTATCTGGTTGGTTTAGAAATTTTATTGCCAAAAATAATTCATTCTTTGGAAAGCATATGAACTTATAAATTTTCAAACACAATTAGTGTTAATTTTAATGAGTTTTCGTGAAGAAGTGTAATACTCCCTTGATATGTTTTTAAACTCTGATAAACGTTTTTAAATAAAACAATGGGAAAAAGGGGGTGTTACAGGTCTCTTCAACATATCACTAGCGCCTTGCCTAATAATTTGAGGGTCTTTCTCTTTATTTTACCATTTTTGTTAAAAAGAAAAACTGAAGCTAATTGTTTGCAATAATAAGACTCATCCTCTCGAAGTTCAGAGATCACATTAAATGAATAGACCTCTATCAAGAAATCTCACAATTTATTTTTTTATATATAATGTATATTATAATAATATAATATATCATATAATAATATATTTTATTATATTATATCATAACACATCACACAATATATACTATATATATTATAGTATTATAATATTGTAATATACTATATTAATATATTATGATAATATATAATATAATAAAATAAATTTGAATTTTTTATTGACAAAATTTCCATTACAGTTTTTCTTATATTTCTAAATGTTACATTAATAATTAATTATTTTTTTGTTACGATTTGAAAACAAAAGATAAATACCACATATCTTGACAAAAGAAATGAATAACACTAGAAGACAATTGAAATAAATGACACTAGAAAAAAAAAAAGGAAACTTTCAAACTCACACCGCTAATAAAAAATAAAATATCAAAATTATGTTTAAAAAACTCTTATTTTTTCTTACATGAACAATCGCTAGTTTAATACACATAGAACTCCATCCATCAATTTAGGATAACACCGAATCACACCTAATATTTTGTGATTAAGACACATTTTTTTTGACACTTTTTAATATTTTATATCATTAAGTACAATTACATGTTAGTGTTACTGTATAATTGAAGCTTATTCCATGTAATTTTACTTAATGTTTTTTTTTAAGAGATAAATAATGTTGAATATAGTAGTGTCATTGCCAACATGGGCTGACACAACTGACTTTAGGTTTCGGGTTTAGCTCCCACCTCCCAGAAGGTCGAGGTTTCGAATTCCTCTAGGGTATTTAAAATTAAAATCTCAATTGGTGGGCAACCCTCCTCGAGGAGATCTCCTGGCGCTCCTTCTAGGAGTGGGCCTTTTCTGGCCAGCATGCTATTGGCGCCCTGCCCGGTAGTGTGAATGTGATTTCTCTTCGTTATAACATTTTTTAAACCCCAAAAAAAATAGTGTCATTGTTTTGTTTTTTTAGAAGGGTTCATTGTATTTTTTAATACATATACGACCAAAATGAAGATATTATTAAAACTAAAAAAATTAATAAATAATCCAATTTACTTTACTAGTGTTTGTTTATAAAAGTATGTTGTTGAGCACAGTGCAATGAAAAAGTAAAAGAGGCCAAATCTGTGGTGTGGTTTCTGCAACTCTCTCCAACTCTCCAACCATTTCCGTATGTGAACCAGGTAAAATTTTCTCTCTAATTTTCCTTCTTCTCCTGTTTGTTTCCCGAGAAAATCTCACCGCACACCAATTCACCATTGCTATTTTTCAGCATTTCTCCTAATTCCCTCTCCAACACTCACAAGCACAAATCATAGAAAATTTCAAACAATTTTCTCGGATTAACCGCTTTGAAATCTCACATGAAGCACGTGTTGGATGAAACTAATGTGATTTTGTTTTCTTGCTTCATGTTTGTTTTATGAATTTGGTATTGAAGGGCGTGTTTGGTGATGTTCGATGTGGTTTTGTTTTTTGTTTTGTGTTTGCAGTTGTTGTTGTTGTTGTTGTTGTTTTTGTTGAAGAGTGGTGGTTTTTTGAAGCTGCAAAAATGAATGATGGTAGACCAATGGGGGTGCATTACATGGATGGTGGTGGCTTTCCTTATGCTGTGAATGAAAACTTTGTGGATTTCTATCAAGGCCACAACCAAATGCCAGTGAATTATGCATTTTCTGGGTCAATGCCTGAGCAGGTTTTATTTTGTCCTTTATGGTTTTGGCTTTTAGGTTGTAATTCTCATGCTACCCATGAATTGGAAATGTGTGTTGTTGCAGGAACTTACCAGATTTTTATCCTAAATTGATTTTCACCCCCATGTGTAGGAATATTAGGAGAAATGTCCATACTTTTATTATCGTTATCGTTGCTACTGCTACCTAACAGTTTAAGTAATAGAACTCTTAATGCTTGGCACAGGGTCTTGGAAGGTGTTTTTCTTTCTTTCTTTTATTAAAAGATTTGAACGCGAATAGGAAGGTTAAGAGCAAAAATGATGAGACAATCATGATTACTTTTCTATATCGAATGTGTAATGTGCTGAGAGAAATTAGGTGCTGCAGTGCAGGAATGTCTCCCTTTAAGTCTTTAACCCAATATATTTTTATTCTATTTTGAATGGGCTCATTCATCGATTTATCGAACTACATTGAAAACAAAAAAACTTCTCTTTAATTAACTCCTAGTTTACTGTCTGCTTTATGGTTTGTATGACTGTGGTACTGTGCTCTAATCAAACATGACCATATCAATGTAATCAAATGTTCTGTCCAGGAAAGTGCCTACTGGTCAATGAACATGAATCCCTATAAATTTGGATTGTCTGGCCCTGGGAATACATCTTATTATAGTTCGTATGAGGTGAATGATCATTTGCCAAGAATGGAGATCAACAGGACTGATTGGGAATACCCTTCGGTAATGATCACCGAGGAACCAGCTACAACGGATTCGCCAACTAGAAGAGATGGAACCACAAGCATGCAGACTATCCCTGAAGAATGTTAGTTGAATTGTATTTTCTTTTACTGTAAGCATTGGCCTATGATCACATTGTTGATTTTTACAATATGGTTGTTGTATCTTGATACACATGTTTAATCACTTTTTGGTGTCATGAAGCTAGCAGAAAACTATTGTCTGTGGAGATTCTGGGGGGAGGGGTTTTTGTCCGGTGGGATGAAGCTCTTTTCAATATAACTATGACTATTTGGATCGAATTGAAATTACTGTTCTAAATTGCAATTTTTCTAAAAAATATGAAAATTATATTATAGCATCTTTATTTTTTGGATTTCCCCTTTTATGTTTTTCACTCTTTTAAGTTGGTTTGAAAGTTGAAACTACTGCTTTAGTTTAAAATTATTGAGGATAGTTAGACAATCAAAATATAGTATCTTAATTCTTTTGATTTTATTTTGCAGGCAGTCCAAATCATCATGAGTCCAGTAGTAGCCAGGTAAGAAGCCTTGTTTGTTATTAACAGGGCCTAAATTTTATATCTCAGTTAATTAATCTTTGGTTTGATAGTCAATCATTTGTCCCCCTGGTAGGAACACTGGGTCCCTATGCTTGAAACTTTGAAGACATAATATCAATGAAAATTAGCTGAACATGACATACTTTCATCACTAATTGTCATCTATCCCCCCTAGGCCCCTACATTATTTTTTGGATAAAATAACTTTTTTATGAGTATGTTCATTAAAATGAAAATTACTTGTTAAATAGTCCTGTGCAAATTAATTTGCCTAAACTTCCAGTATGCGACAAGATTCCTCTGTAGTTTTAACTTTGTCAAATAATCTGCATATCCTCTTAGTTTGTGACCAATAACCCTTGTGGTATTATTAATTTTGGGGATTAATCACATGGGTTCATTTTCCATTTGTTGAAAGCTTAACTGGTTTAACTAGTACTGGATTTCAAAACACAGGATACTATTTTTACGAAAGTCATAGTTAGTCAGGAAGAGTGTATTTTAAGCATAAATGTTTATTTCGAAACTTATGGTACTGAAATCGAACCATGTCATTCAATTTAAGCAAAATCGAGGATTATATGTAGAACCGTCTCTTTTTAGCTTGTAGACTTGGTTGTAGGGCATAATTCTGATAGCTGCATAACATTATGATTAGCTCCTTTTGATGCAAAGAGTGGCCTTTAAATCAATATCCTTATTCATGTGATCTATATAACAGACAAAATAACTTCTTTTCATTGAGTATTCCATGCAACTTAGACTTACGTTTATTGGCCAAGAAACAAAAAAAGGAGTGTTGAAGTCAGGCATAAATTATTTTACAATATAACATTTCTTGTTAACCTTCTCTCATGCCTCTATCTTTCCTTCATAACCTAGGGATAATCATTAATAGATGACAATTGACATCAAATAGTATATTTGTTTTGGCAACTGGATTATTTTATGTATTACAAACTTGTTTACATGTGCAAGATTTTAGACGGGGTTTTCTTCAGAAAACATCTTTTCTCAATAGAACCTATAATTCATTATCATGATTCACAAAACCATCCTCAAAGTTTTATGCTGGCAAAAACTGTTCCCAAACATATTTATGAATAAACTGAGAAGTGGGAATATCACGAACCCAGAAACACAAACAGAGAAACATGTGAAAGAGAGAGAGAGAGAAAAAGAACGAATCTTGATTGATTGAATATTAATCAGAAAAAGTAGAGAAATCTCCTCCAAGGGTTTCCCCTAACAATTGAGCCACTCCTATGTTTTCTCAATGCTTATTATTCTTCATGCCATTACTCTGTTGTAATTAACTGTTGATGTTTGGGACTCACTAAGGGGGAATGAACAAAATTGAGAAATGTCGCTAGGTTAGTTGCAGCTCCTAACATACTCCATTTTTCTATAGAGTTCTGTTAATATCTATATGCTTTTCAACTTGAAACTTGATAATGAGAAGCAGCATATAAATTTTTCAGTCTCTAATCATTTGTGTTGCATTGCTGCAGGTCATATGGCAAGACGACATTGATCCTGATAATATGACTTATGAGGTTTGAATATGATGGTCTTAATGTTTTACATGTAAATTCTGATGTAGGAATGCATGTGTGTAGTTTCTTTTATTTTTTTCAAATTGTTTTACTTCTTTGAATAGCTGATTATTATATTAGTTATGGTTTACTAAACATCTGAAACAATTAATTCATGCTGATAGCGTTTATAGTTAGGTATTAAGATGATAAGTAGAGATTGGAGATTGTTTTGTAGGTTTGCGTTTTTGTAAATGTTCAATATTGTTTAACTAGAAACAACTCTCCCAAAAAGTTTAAGTTGGTTGATGGAAACTCAAATGATTTTATAGTAAACACAGGCTCTCCTACAAAGTCCATTAGACTTGAAGCTTGGAAAGCCTACATGCTCATTACCCTGTGCTTAAATTCAATTTTTATGTAGAATACGGACAACAATGATAGAGCACCTTAACACTTTGTCTTATGAATCCTGATACCAGTTCAAGAACTAACTACCTCAAAAGATTATGCTGTTAGGTAAAGGCTTATGAATAGGTTTATATATTTTAAAGACTGTCAAAGCGTCAAACAGAAATGGTGCTTATTATGATATCAAATTTGATTTGAACAGTTACTAAGCAAAAAAAGGGAATTTCCATCAAGATTTAGAATGTTTGCATTACATGAAAGAGCCGCATTGTGAAAGTTTCTAATCTATTTGATGTTTGATGTTAGGTGTCTTCGAACTTAATGCTGATTTGTACTGTAACATGACCTTTCTATTTTATTGGTATGTTGAATGAAGATCAATAGCGATTGATATGCCATATATGTATCAGGAACTACTGGACCTGGGAGAGGCAGTTGGAACTCAAAGCCGAGGTCTTTCCCAAGAACTTATTGATATGCTTCCAACCTCAAAGTACAAATTTAGTAGCTTATTCAAACGAAAAAATTCTGAGAAAAGGTAATATCATGGGTTTCAACCTTTTTTTTCTGGAATAGATGAAATTGTTGGTAATAAATATGAGAATGTGAATGAAGGCCAAAAGGGATCTTACACTGTTTAGGAATATGAGGTGAATGTGGAACACGAATGAAATCTTATATTTAATCTTAGTAAGTCTTAATCATTCATCTTGTGGAAAGTAATGTATTGAAATATAGACTTTATGCCCGTAGTATTAATAGTTCAAGGGAAATTTAGTATATACTTTATGCCTGTAGTATTTATAGATTGTAGAATATCAATTGTAATTTCCCTTATTTCCATGATCCCCAAATTTAGCAACCACCAAGTCGAGAAGAAAACTTCATTTGTTCTTCTACATTTTCAATTTCTCTTACTTTATTTCCTTCCTTCTTTCCCAACATCTTTGGAAATAGAATGGGTAATTATTATTTTTTGTACTGTGGTTGAAGATCTAAACAAAGTGTAGATAGTTAATTATGAATACTTGAGTTCTCGACTTATATGATACATCCCTTGCCCACGGAATTTGTTTCTAGTCTCTAGTTTTATATGTAGGACTTACATTGATCACTGAGGTTTTATTTTTTATTGTTTATCTTGGATAATTAGAACTTCTGTTTTCTAGATTTATAATTACGGATATTACCCTTTTCCCTGATTTCAGACTCCAACAATTCACCTTCCTATTTTCAGTATATACTTATAAGGAAACTGCATTGAAAACAGGTGTGTAATTTGTCAGATGACATATAGAAGAGGTGACCAGCAAATGAAATTGCCATGCAACCATCTCTATCATGGTGAATGCATTACCAAATGGCTTAGCATTAACAAGGTGAATAAATGTGTTCTTCTCAAGTTCACTAGAATACTATGTCTATACAATCGTTTGTCGCTGATTCTCCATCTCATTTAACTTATTCTTTTCAGAAATGTCCTGTCTGCAACATTGAGGTTTTCGGTGAGGACTCAACGCAGTAGCAACAGCATGGCAAAAGGGAGCTTTCTTGCTCTGTCAATTTTTGCTCCTCATCCAGCTCTCTCTGTACCTCCCTTTTAGTTTTAATTTTAATTTCATACACTTAGGTAGGTGTAGTATGAAGAACAATGGCACTCCTTACATGATACATGTTTACTAGAAACAACTTGACACAGTCGCATCTTTTAGTGGTTAATGTGCGATTTTGTGTATCCTTCCCTTAGCTTTGTGCCCCTTATATTGTTAGTTGGGATTGAGAAAACTGCTTCCCAGCCATTGATTAACATAGATGTGTTGGGATTTAGGAATGACAAATCTTATAAACATACTTGAATGCAAGGTAAGGCTGTCTACCCTTCCCTGGACACTGCCTGGGTGGGAGCTTTGTAGCACCAGGTTACCCTTAGATTCGTGTATACAACTGAACTCAGCGCCGTTGCATGTTGGTCTTGATGTCCCTAATATTCACCTATTTGTCGTAGATCTTGAGATTGAAATCATGTTTAAGCTCCTAAAATCATTCAAAATATCAGCGTGTGAATGCTCATTTGTGAACACCATAATTGATTTTTTTCTGTCAAAATTAACTTAGGTGTTTGGATGTTTTCACACAATTGATTCTAGCTCTTGAATTCTAGTTTGTAAACATCATAATTGATTTTCCATTGTCAAAATCATTTTTTGGGTGTTTAAATGTTTTATTTTACAATTGATTTTAGCTCCAAAGTCAATTTACCGAGTAGGTGCAAAATCTAACTTCTGTAATGGTTCATAATTATTTATGGGATTTTAAGTTCGATTTTATAATGTAGCCTTACAAAAATTATTTTTCTCATGTGTCAATATGTAAAGAGCCATCCTATTTATTACGAAATGTGAATTAACGAAAATTACGAAGTGCGTTTCATCACCAAATAAATTCACGATTCATGAACCTTTCCCTCCTCAACTCATATATCCTCCGGTTCTTATCACTTCAGCTACCTTTTATAGAAAATCATTAAAATAATATAACAATCTCCATATATTTATTTTTAAGTCAAATACAATAAAACTAACATCTTAGATGCTCATCGTATAAGCAAAGAAGCATTAGCATCAGCAGCAACAACAAATATGTCTCTTTCTCTTCCTTTTCACTCTTTCTCTCTCAACGTCAAGAGTTATATATGTTATGTGATTATGCTCTAATGATGGTACTGCCAACAATGCGAGCGTTAACTTGTAAAATTGGATGAGTTTACGAGCCTATTTGCTGGATGAGTTTACGAGCCCATTTGCTGCAATCAATTGAAAACAATCATGAACTCATTTTTTATTAACTCGAGTGAACTCGTGTAAACTTGGTTAAAAACACAAGTTCAACGTGTCCCCCCCCCCCCCCCCCAAAGCTATGCTATGTTATGTGACTATGCTGTAATGATGGTAGTGCCAACAATGCGAGCGTTAACTTGTAAAATTGGATGAGTTTACAAAGCTCATTTTCTATAATCAATTGAAAACAATCATGAACTCAATTTTAGTTAACTCGTGTAAACTTGGTTAAAATCACAAGTTCAACGTGTCCCCCTGACCCCCATAGATTTTTTAGCCTTTTTTTTTTACTGACTCAAAAACGCGACAAGAGGACTGTGAAGACGAGATATATCATAAATGACGAGATAAAAGGAACATAAAAAATTACTCCTAGGAAAAAGGAGACTCATTCCACCTTGAGGGGAATTTTCCTACACAAAGGAGAGAAACTCCTACTCAAGGAGAGTTTTCCATGAGTTATGTAATCTTAAAATCAATTTTACTAAAAAATTTCCTAGCTAGTAGCTTATCTTAAAATTACTCGTAAGTCGTAACCCACACCCACCCCCACACATGAAACTTGCCAGAATTTTCATGTTCTGAATAACTTTTTGTTGAAAAGACAACTCTAACCTCATTTGACCATAAATCTGAACATATTAATACATCCTTGATACCAGTAATGTACGTTTGCCAGCTAATTTTTTAGAAACTTTTCATTCACTTTTTTTCCCGCAAAACTCAAATTGGCGATAATACCCATAATCAATCTTTTTCCTTTTCTTTTCTGGGTTACCAAACAAGGTTATAGACCCTACACTACTACACATGAAGACGAAATTTTATCTGCGCTGCTTGTTTTACAAACAAAAAGTGTATCAGGCGAATAAGACCTTTTGTCACGTCAAATTTTTATCATTTTTTATCGGGGTTGTTTTTATCTTAGTCGTGAATGCAAAATTAAAAAAATATATATATACTACCCACATGTGACATGAGCTAAGTAAACCATACCTATCAGATCTGGTTATGAATAGTTGCAAAATAAAACATGGTACAGTTATTTAAATATTTTTTTTAAAGTCACAACATTCATAAGTATTCATATATCACTATTACTACATTACATACTTCTAATCGTTATCCTTCATATTTATATAGTCAGAATTTTAAAGGATAATCCCTGCACAAAATACTAAAATAGTAATTTTTTTACATCAGAAAACTACTAAAATAGTATATATTAAGAGGAAGTAGAAAATGAAAAATAGATTGTAAGAAAATTGCTCTACCGCAAATAGATTGAAATCTATACCCTTTGTCATTCTCTACAGTGTACACCGACTGTGATGTGTGAACAACGGAACAAGAGCCACTACTTTTGTGGTTCACAACTCCAAATCGTGGATGAAACTTTAGAATCAAATTACCAATACCAAATCATGAACAAACAACAGAGATTTCATAGATACACAAGAAACCAAATAAAAACAAAAACATAATCATTGTTTTAACAATCCGATGAAGCACAGAAAATTCTCTTATTCTTTCATAGGTTACATAGGGCACTTGAAAAGGGATTAACCACCCAACCAAATCACCTCAAAAAGTCCAAATAATCTCACAAAGTTACAACAATTCTACTGCATAATCCGTAACAAGATCAACACTTCTCATAAAACAAACTCTCTAATCACAATAACCGGATCAATTAAATCAGAGAGTGAAAAGTAATCAACAGCTATGGTCCAAATACAGAGGAAAAACAGGGTAAATATTTACAATAAGATGTGGTACAAATCCATTATTGAAATCTTATCTACCTCGTGTTGTTGTTGCATAGCAGAAGATTGCAGATCCTAGACCAAGCTACCCTGAGGCGAGGGTAAACTCTGTGTGTGTAAGTTCTTGATTCTCTAGCAAAATATTCCATGGTTTCCACAAAGAGGTTCAAGCTTCTCACGGGCGGAACATAAAGGGTCAAAGGAACTGCAGAGAAAGCCACAGTGAAGAACAACTGCAACATTTTTTGAAGAAACAGAGGTGGATCCTTTGAATTGAATCAAATATGAGAAAAGGGTCTTTGGATTTGAGAATTTTTGGGGCATCAAAAGACTCAACAGAGTATGGTTGAAGATGGGGGGTTGAGTAGTTGACTGATATAAGGAAAGGTCTTGAGAAAACTAGAGGCGGCGTGGCGGAGAGAGAATTAAATGAGGGGTTATAGCATGTTCTGGAAGCACCAAGATGAAATAGTATATGGTAATGGATTAGGATCAAACACCTGCTTATTACTTTAGAGGAAAATGATGACTATGCGAGATAGAAAATAGAACAATAGTACTTCATTAGGGTTCGGTAGATAGGTGAGAAAAACAGAATGAAATAGAATGGAATGGAATGGAATGGAGTAAACAAAATATATTAGTGTTATTAAGTGTTTATTATGTTTTTAAGATGAAATTGAACATGATATAAAACTGTTGGAACGAGACACTTTAATTTCAGAAAAAAATGATGAACAGAGGAGAACTGAATAAAATATTATTGTTTTCGTAATTTTACATGGTTAAAAATGCTTCTAATTTATTGTAGTTTTTTAAAAAATTTTGCTAACATATTATTATAAATAAAATATATAAATATTTTTTAAAAACTTGTATATGATAGTTTTTGTTGGTTCCGAAGGATGCAATAGGAGCGACTACAATAAAAAAGGATTTGAGAAAAGTGAGTGATCTATGCTCTCATTCTAACTCTAAGTCGGGGAAGATGGTAGGTGAACATGAGATGTTTTGTTCTTTTGGCGAAGAAAGGTTATTGTTGGGTGTTCTAAGACTTTGTTTTCCGGGGGCCAAGAATTCTAGATTATGTTTTGTTTTAAGAGATTGGCTTCTAAATTATTGGAAAGCTATTGACGGGATGCAGGGTCTTATACTAATGCAGTAGCTGGATGAATTGGTCTTGGCGGATGTTTCATTTGCGATCGTGGACTCTAGAAGATTACAAGTGATAGTCCCATCATAGGGTTGCTCTACCCCTTGACGTGTCTATTGCTTTTCCTCTGATTTGTGGAGGTGAACGTGTTGCGGTTGAGGCGAGCATGGTTGATTATGGGTGGTGCATGTGTGCCTAGAAAGAGCTTAGGCCCTAGGAAGATGTCGAGTCAAGGAAATCACGAGAAAGGAGGAAGAAAGAAGAAGGACTATGTTGAGAGCTCTAATTACACTGTAGTAGAGGAAGATGATGATGATGATGCAAAGCCGATTGGAAGGGAGCACGAGATTAATTGTAGAATTCTTTTTTTTCGGGGACCTTTTTGTTCTTTTATTCTTTGCTACTTCTTTACCATCAAAGAACATTTAAAAGCTTTTTAATTTCCTACTCCTTCCAATCCCTTTGTAAATATCAATATTTTTTTGAAGAAAGTATTCTTCAGCCATATGTTGCTCATGTAACTATGTAAGAAACAATTGGGCTCAAAGTGGAAGGCATCAGAATCATACGTTTTTTTTGCACCCTAAATTAATTAGGACATCGTGGAGATGTGCTTCAATGTCCAAGGTTTGTCCTATGAGCCCATTAAATACTCTCATTCTTAAACAAAACTTGTTAATTAAACAAAACTCAGTCAGTATTGGCGCAGCATTCGTATCTTCTTCAAATTATTGGTTAAGAATTAGCCCAGCCCGATAGCTCAATCAAATGTGGCCCACCTTCCATAACATCCAATACTCTCTCCATTTGAATTGAGCCTAAGAATATTGACAAAAAAAAGCCTAAGAATATAATAATTATGAGGCACACAAATATACTGTACGATTTTGTAAAATAAAATAATAAAAAATATTATTACTTAGGTTGTATCTAATATTCATTGAAAAAAAGGTTGTACCTAATATTGCACTCCTTCCGTTCCAGAAAGATTATTGTTTTGAATTTTCTTTTAAGGGTTTAAGGTTTAGGGTTCCAGAAATAACACATTATAACTCACACTGAATGGATTGCATCAATAAGTGTTTATTACTCTGCCATTGATCAATATTTCATTTATAATGTGTTAAAGTTTCCCCTCACATAAACAAGCTTAATGATGCAATCCATTCAGTGTGAGTTATCAGTGACTCAATAAGATAGGAAAACAAGCTTATTTGATCAAACTGATAATATAGGAAAAACAGAAATATTTTGCCGTTGTGTCTTATTCTTTGCTTATGAAATGCAAGTAGTTGGACTTATTCTGCTGCCATGCATTAATCTGAAGTGATGTTTGCAGGCAACAGAGATATACAACTTATTCTGCTGCCATGCATTAATATGGAGCGATGTTTGAGGGTGATTTTCTTCTACAAAAGGTATCTTGTGTAGCTCCAATATATGTTGTCATGGAAGGTAGTGAGCCACCTTTCTTCACTCGCTTCTTTAAATGGGATTCTAAGTTTTTCATTGCTATAGCATACTTAAGTGACTTTGAATAGTCTTAAAATTCTAACTTTTGATAATTCCTTTGTTTCGGTAGATGCTGGGAAACTCATTTCAAAGAAAACTTACAATCGTAAAAAATGGGGGCACTCCACCTTTGGTTGTAAGTCGTCTCTTCTTTGCTTCCATTTTTTTAGAGTGAGGAGTGACCACAAGGAGCGTTTTTTAGTCTGAATTTTCATATTATTTTGATATCTTATGTTATATATGTCTATAATAACTGTTTTGAGTGGTTCTGTATGTTTAATGCCATTAAATAAATATTAAATTATTAACAATGGGAGCCATAGTCTATGGAGAGGGCCAAAATTCAAATCTCGAGTCGGCAATTGTTCAGAGGATCTCCTTGATGTGACACTGCCTTGGAGATTAGTTTTGTCACAATGCCTGTGGGCTTTGGTTTCTTTTTTTAAAACTACTTTTAACCTTTGTTATTACTGCTTTATGACACTGCTAACTTGTTTTCATGGTTATTTTTTTTCAGCATGATGGTTCTCTTGCATCATAGAACAAACTTAATAGTGAACAGCCAAGTCAGGCTCACCTAGGTGCTCCGTGTAGATGCAACGCATCCATGGAACATCCAAGTCTGGCAGAGCCACGCGATACTCCGGGACATAGTACATACCATGATTACCAGTGAATTTTTCCAGAGGGCACAGCACAATCAGGTTCAACCAAGGTCTCAAAGAAGACGTTTTAGGTATCTAGGACAGAGAAGTCAGGATCAACTAGATTGTAGTCCAAGAAGTAGTACTCCTTACGGTCACCAGGGACAGCCAAGTCAGGCTCCCCTAAGGGATCCACCTCCTGGAAATTTTGAACTTGATCCTTCTCAAACCTACATTCCGGATGAAATTCAGTAGCAAGGGGATTATCAATGCAACGGGATTTTCAATGAAATTGAGTGTCATTGCAATTGTACAAGCATTAGAGAGAATTATTGAACTTGCCTAACTTGCCTTCTGTGGTTCTAGCAAGATTTTAATTGTATTGCACCAAAGGCCATGTTTTTTTTTCAAAGCTAGATACTTTGTTCTCATGCTCCCATTGAAATAAGAGCAATAATGTTCTTGTGTATAATATGATTCTTCTCATTTTACGACCACACATGCTTTTCTATACTAAATCCTATAATTGAAGTATCTCTATAATGTGAGAAACAAGGTTTGAAGGTGGCTAAGATTAAAAAGAAAGCATGACTAATGTGCAGTTTCATTTAAGATAAATGTTTTTCAATTTGCCTTTGCATGCTTCACAGCTTCAAAATACATTTAGTAATTCTTTTTCATTTTCATATTTCTATGCAAGGACTTGCATCCTTTTTTTTCTACATTTTCAGTCTTTACATAAAGTTATTTAATCTGAACCTCCCTTCATGACCTTTTATTTTCTAATTTTCACAACCTATTTCATTTTGTTTCCCATTTTGTAAAAAAAGGTACACATCAAAAGAGCTCCAACAATAGATATTAATCAAAGGTGCATAAGCTTTATTCATTGAATATAATTTGAGACTTGATAGAAAGATGAAGTACATTGTGCACAAAGGCCACAATACAAGATATGCACACAAATAAAATCTACACTTGTTTTCAAGGAAGGGTCAAGTTTTTTTTTGAAGGCTAAAAACATGTATATAAGATACCATAAGGGGTGTTATAACCCATATACAAAGAGAAGAAAAAATAGATTGGGCTGCATGAGCTTGTTCTTAGACACGACATTGCACATTTGCTTTCTCCATTCTTCAATAGCAAGAACCTCACACTGGTCCGCAATCCAGTTATTGTAGTGTAGTCCCACTGCACGAGCTTGTTCTTAGACACGACATTGTAAATTTGCATTCTCCATTCTTCAACAGCAGGAACCCCATAGTGATCCGCAATCCAGTCTAGTCCCACTGCAATATTACCAATCCTAAATATGTCAAGGGTATGCAAGCGAAAAACAAACTACTATTTTTAGTTTTGTCATGAAAACAGAACACAGATTGTTTATTTTTATGTCTTTTCATTTTACAGCTGTCAGCCAATCACAACTATTAGTAGGAAGTTACAGCAGTTGTATATCAGTTAGGTTGTTATAAACCGAGTCAAGGTAAGTTAACCCATAGCCAGCTCCACCAATACACGTACTAGCTGTGGTTGTAATTAATTCATTCAGAATCATAAGTTACATTTAGTTTCTCTCAAATCCTCTCAATCTCTCACGAACTTTCATCTTCTTACACAGGGATTATATGGAAAATGAGGAAAAGACAAAAGACCTTCGAGTTATGTTTGATCTTATCAGATGATAGAATGATAGATGAGTTTCATAATACAAATCACCTACACCTATTTATACAAATTGTCAATGTCAAGTCCTAGTATAGCAATACTAGCACAATCCCAGCACAACAAGGTTATAATGAAAAACAGGCTCGAAGCAAATAAATAGTCCTAATATTTTAACAAGCAATGTGAACTTAGTTAGAGTCAGGAAGATAAACATGCAGCATGCTATGATCCAAAAGTGATTAAAAAGACATTCACATATTCATACATCCACATAACAGTCACTAAAGATAAAAAAATTGGGGACAATCTGAACTACTCAAAACATGAAATTTCAAAAAACAGAGCAACCAGACCAGACAACCAAAAGAATAAAAATTGAAGGCATAACCAGACCACATAAATGAAGCTCTAGAGAGAGTGACATGTTGTTGAGAAGCTTTTGACCCTAGAACACTCCAATGAGGAATAGAAGGTGTGAGAGATAAAGAGTTCCAATTTTCAAAAGAAGAAGAAGAGAAGTGGCCTGAAATGAATCAAATAGGATGGTCCCTTTTGTAAGCTGAAACTGGCAATTCAGTTTGGTTCTTTTTTAACACGTGAAGTGCTTATAGCGATAATAGTTAAGTAGATGTCTCATACTTTATGGCTGGTAACTACCTACCCCAGTGTACCTAGAATTAAAAAAACAGAACCCACTAAGAAAGCACAAAGGAATAACAAAACATGGTAATCAAAACAGAAACATAAAAACGCAGAAATAAGGCCAGCACCAATTCGAGACACGCATCAAATAGGCAGAACATACTTAGCAAAAGCAAACAGCCAGAAGACATGACTGATAGAAAAATCAATTAGTAATTTCTTCTCCACCGTTTGGACCTTTTCACATTTGGAGGTGCTGACTAATACAACTTGAAAGTTCTAATATAGATACTATCATGTGGGTTCTGAGCATGAACTGCAATACTTCCTTAATTCTTCAAAACCTTATATGCTATTGTTTGATTATTATATTACTTTTCCATTCCTATATATCAAAAGACAGTATATATGCATCGTAGTTTCAATCACAATCAATGAAATACATCTAATGTAAAATTCTTTTCTCTGATAAGTTGTAAGCATGAGTGAGTGATAAATTAAACCATCTTCTTCCTTCTCTTATCTGCAACAGTTTACAAGTTTGGCTTAGCTAAAAAAAAAACAACCATATTAGTTTGCTTCATCACATGCCACTCCAAACTCAGAGCCTGGATTGACACCAATATTTTTACAAAGTAATTGAACGAAGACACTTCAATGAAGCATTTTATCGAACAGCTTAAGGGCATCATAAAAATCAGTTTGTACAAATGTAGAAATGCAACACCACAATTGCAGAAAAGAAACTAGACTCAGATGAACACAATCAAGAGCTCCAAATGTAAAAACAGTATGGAAAATTGAACTTGGAAACAACTGAATTCAAGAAAAACAAACCAAATCAACAAGGACATAAGGAGAAGAGGAAAACGAAATCAGCATGCTGGCTGGAGAAGCGGGCTAGGCTGCCGGAGATCCACCACCGCACCACGCCAGGTCGTTGTTGTCGCCGGCGAAAGGAAAGGAAGAAAGATTTCTTTTTTCTGAAGCCAAAAAGAAGAACGTGAATTATGGTGAATGGGGATATATTTAAAATAAAAGGATTACTAAGCTATTAACTGAATTGGTAGGGATTATTGTGCAATTAAATTAAATAATAAAATATATATTACGAAAATAAAATATTAGAAGTGATGTGGATAATAAGATGACATGTGTCAGATTATAACTGGTACAACAAGGTCATGAGTGATATAACCCAAAATTGAGCATGAGTCATTTAGATAACCCCTTCTTTTAATATTTCAACATGTTGTTATTTTGGAAAACCAATAGATTTTTTGCTAATTTTTTCCACATATACTTTCATTTAATAAGTTTTCTCTCACTTATCACATCTTGTATCAACCGAGTGCAATTCTTCTATATCTAAATAAAATTTAATTGTTGCATATAAGAGTACTAGTAAAATTAAATAAAGGTACTATAGTAACATTATACTGTCAATAATTATCATCTCAATTTTTGTGCCACAACCTTAAACAAAAATCTTTGTAGAACGGTGAGAGTACTGGGAGTAAAGATTCAAAAACAAAAAGAAAAGATAAGTCGAGAATGGAGAGTGACACGTTCATGTTCACGACCGAGCAGCCACCGCCACCGCCCCCTATACCACCAGATCAGCAAAGGCCCACGTTCAAGGACAAGGTACTGGGAAAGGGACCAGCTAAGCGACGAGAGCCTAGGCAGTTCCAGAACTTGGTAACCTCGGGGGTGTTGTCAAAGGAAAACGTTAACGGTGATCGTTTATTTCCCAGCTTCGATTTTGTCGAGGAGGCGGAGTATGAGAAGATTTGTCAACCGTGGCAGGGATGTCTAGTGGTGAAGCGACTAGGTAGGCACATTGGATACACTGCACTCTGCGAGAAGCTACGCTCCCTCTGGAAACCAGTTGGGGGACTGGAAGTTACAGATATACACCATGGCTATTTTCAGGTGAAATTTGACGTCGAGGCGGATCGCGAGACAGCTATGACAGGTGCACCGTGGTTGGTCTACGACCACTACTTATCTGTCAAACCTTGGACGAAGGACTTCGTGGCGGCTGATGAAAAGATTAATACTACGATGGTGTGGATACGCATACCAGGGTTGGGCATGCAATTCTATGATGAGGACATCTTGATGACTTTAGCCACAGGTGTGGGAACTCCGATCAAGTTGGACATGACCACGGCAGACAGGCGCTTGGGTAAATTCGCGCGTATATGTGTGGAGATTGATCTAGATAAGCCCGTCGTGGGAATGCTGAGACTTAGAGGAACCTGGTATAATATTGAGTACGAGGGGCTGCATCTTCTTTGTTCAAAATGTGGCTGCTATGGGCATCTTTCACGGAAGTGCAAGGTGGTGGTGGCTACTCCGGCGACGATGGAGAACGCAACAGCTTCGCAAGAGGCGGCGGCTACCCCAAAGAGTACACCCCTGGAGAAAACCCTAGATCCAGGAGTCAACCATGCATTCAATGCGGAACCCATGCACGCCGAATCTTCTGCAACCAAATCAGCAGTTACGGTTCCAGATGCTGCACATGGTAAATGGTTGAACGTTGAAAAACCAAAACGGAAACAAAATAATAACCGTCAATCAGGAACAGCGAAATCTAAGGAGCCTAGTAATGGCAATAGATTCCAATCATTAACCAGCCTTTCGGAGGAAGCAACAAATCCCGTGAAGGTTGGAACTAATGCGAATAATTCTGGCAACAGAAACGTGGTGTCCAAGGTTGTTGTGAATGCCAAAAAACGCTCGCGCAGGGATGATGGTAAATCGTCTCAGATAGTGACTCAAGGCCCGTTGCAGATCTTGGGGAAGCCACAAGACCAAAGTTTAGGTGTCTCTACAAGGGAGAAAGCGTCAGGGAGCACCTCCGGTCAGTTACCAACTAAGATGATCGGAGATAAGGTGGTTTACGATCTTGGAGGCGGAGCCATGTCCACTGAATATATGCAACCAGCAGGAGGTTCCAGGTACCAGCTCATGGACATGGGTGTGACAACTAACCAGCGTGTCAATGAAGGGAACACAGCGACAAACCCATCGGACCCAGGACCTAAAGCCAAGATGATGATGGTCCACCAACAGTAGTGGTCCATGTGCCAATTCCGTGTAGTGCCTGATGGATAGTACACCATTCCAAGTCATTGCATGGAATATACGAGGTGGCGCGGGAGCGCGGGGACATCGTAGGGTTAAGGAGCTTGTAAGAACCTATAAACCCTCAATTTTTGCACTGTGTGAAACTCATTGCAAATTTCCTAGAGCCAAGGTATTCTGGCAGCATCTAGGATATGAGCAAATTCATGAAGTGGAGGCTGTGGGGCATAGTGGTGGGATTTGGATTCTAGCACCCATCACTAGGTCTTTTCATGTGAATCTCCTAGAAGCGTGGGATCAAGCAATTTCAGTGGAGATTCGACATGACAACCACAGGTGGGTATGCTCAGCCATTTATGGGAGTCCAAACCCAACTCGTAGACAGGAACTTTGGGCATATTTGTCGAGTCTGCGACAGCGTACCCAGGATCCGTGGCTAACTTTGGGAGACTTCAATGATGTTTGCTCCCCCTCTGAGGTGTGGGGTGGGGATTTTAGTGAAGCCCGAGCTATGGCGATGTTAAATATGCTAGATGTGTGCTCCTTGATTGATCTGGGGTTTACGGGGACGAAGTACACATGGGAGAGACGTGTGAATGGCAGGCGCGTGCTCGCGAAGCGACTAGATCGAGCTTTAGGTGACATGCATTGGAGAGTGGCATTCCCAGAAGCATATGTGGAGCACTTAACCAGAGTTTACTCAGACCATGCCCCAGTTCTAGTAAGATTGGCGGCACCCCAAGGGGAACGGAGACCACGTCCGTTTCGTTTCCAAGCTGCGTGGGCGACGCACCCTTCCTTTGTGGATGTGGTTGGTCATGCGTGGGGAGTTCAAGGACAATCTTTGAACGCGAAACTTTCTAATGTGCAACAAGCCGCCACCAAATTCAACAAGGAGGTGTTTGGGAGCATTCAGAAACGGAAATGGCGAGTGGAGCGTAGGCTACAGGGGGTCCAGCGAGAGTTGGATTGGAATGTCTCTGAGTCCTTGGCTAGACTAGAGAGGGAGTTACAGAAGGAGTATGATGATATCCTACTCCAGGAAGAACTTCTCTGGTACCAGAAGTCAAGAGAACAGTGGGTGATGTTTGGTGACCGTAATACGAAGTTCTTTCATCTCCAAACAGTCATTCGCCGGAAGAGAAACAAGATTCATGGCCTTTTCCTTCAGGATGGAAGGTGGTGCACAGAGCCGCTTGTGCTCCAGGAGGCAGCGAGGGGTTTTTTCATTAACCTTTTCTCTATTGATGTGCAGGTCACCAGGAACTTCATCATGGAGAACCGAACGCCCATTATACCGGAGGCGGCGAGGAGGAAGTTAATACAACCGGTTACTTTGGCAGAGGTTCGAGGTGCAGTTATGGCCATGCACTCGTTTAAAGCCCCAGGACCAGACGGCTTCCAAGCTTTCTTCTACAAGCAGTTCTGGAACACAGTAGGGGGTGACCTTCATCATATGGTGGCGAGGGCCTTCCAGGAGGGGCGTTCTGATCCTGCACTTCTGGATACATTGCTGGTTCTCATTCCCAAGGTGGAGAATCCGAGCCGTCTGAAGGAGTTACGGCCAATCAGTTTGTGTAATGTGGCGTATAAGGTAATCACGAAGGTGCTGGTGAATAGAATTCGACCTTTGCTCGCGGAGCTAGTGGGGCCTCTTCAAGGGAGCTTTATCCCAGGGAGAGGCACCAGGGACAACATCATTCTGGCCCAAGAAGTCATGCACACCATTCACATTCACAAGAAAGGGGGTGGCTTGGTTGCATTCAAGATCGATTTGGAGAAGGCGTATGACCGTGTTAATTGGGATTTTCTGAGAGCTACCCTGTATGACTTTGGGTTCCCTCCACAGTTGGTGTCTTTAATCATGTGGGGCATCCAAGCTTCCAACATCTCGGTGTTGTGGAACGGTTCCAAGCTAGAATCCTTTACACCACAAAGGGGACTTAGACAAGGAGACCCTTTATCACCATATCTATTTGTTCTTTGCATGGAGCGTCTGGCCATTCAAATTCAGAAACTTGTAGAGGAAGGATTGTGGCATCCAATCCGAGTTACAAAGGATGGAATAGGTATCTCACACCTATTCTTTGCCGATGACGTACTTCTGTTCAGCCAGGCATCTCAGGAGCAGGTTCAACTAATCACAGAGACCTTAAATGCGTTCTGTGAAGCTTCGGGAATGCGAGTTAATTTGGAGAAATCCCGCATGTTCTGTTCGACAAATGTGGATCAGGGCAAGCAACGAATACTGTCTAGCATATCAGGGATGTGTCGCGCTAGTAATCTTGGAAAATATTTGGGGATCCCACTTCTCAAGGGGAGAGTCACACGGGATCAATTTGCACCCATCATAGATCGTGTGAACTCACGGCTAGCTTCATGGAAGGGCAAACTTCTTAACAAGGCTGGGCGCTTATGTCTGGCGAAATCTGTGCTATCTTCGTTGCCAGTGTACACCATGCAGGCTCTCTGGCTTCCAGAAGCCGTATGTAACCATGTAGATAGGATGGTCCGTAATTGCATCTGGTCCAAGGGAGATAGTACTCGCAGTTGGAATCTTGTGGCTTGGGAAGATATAACGCAACCAAGAGACAAGGGGGGCCTCGGGCTTCGTTGTGCCCGGCAGAATAATGAAGCGTTGCTGGGGAAGATGGTGCACAGCCTGCTACATGAGAAGGATACCTTGTGGGTCAGGGTCATGTCGGAGAAGTATTTGAAGGATAAATCAATTCTGCAAGCTAGACACTGCCGGGGAGAGTCGTATGTGTGGAGAGGGATTATCAAGGCAAGAGATGCAGTGGCGCCGGGTTTCCGACCTCGGTTGGGAACTGGAGGATCCTCGTTATGGTTCAGTAACTGGCTGGGAACAGGTTTGCTTGCTCAGCGTATCCCGTTTGTCCATATAACAGACACTAACTTGTGTGTCTCAGATTTGTGGCATGATACTAGCTGGAATTTCGATTGCCTCTATACTTTGTTACCTGATGAGATTAAACAGGAGATTATGCGTGTTGTCATTCCACAACAACCAGAGGGTGCAGATCAGCTTCTGTGGTCTGGGGAGAATGATGGGTGCTACACAGCAAAGTCAGCATACTCCATGTTAACGGCAAACAATCATCCCACGTCCCAGCTTTGGCGCATGATTTGGAAAAGCCGAGCCCCTGAGAAGGTTAGGTTTTTCCTTTGGTTGGCAGCAAGAGGCTCGTTGCCCACGAACCAGCGAAGGAAACGATGTCACCTTGCGGATGATGAATCGTGCCCTCAGTGCGGAGCGCCAGTGGAGGACGTTGAGCATCTTCTCAGACGTTGTCCCGTGGCCCAACAAGTTTGGAACCATTTCAGGTCGCTCTTGCCCAGGCTACCTCACACACTGCCATTTCGCCATTGGCTCGTAGGCCATCTCCAGCACGCAGATCATGCATTCTCGTGTGCGGTCATGTGGACACTATGGACCTGGCGGAATAACAGAGTTTTTGACCCACAACCGTGGCCACTGGATGTTGTGTTGAGGAGAATTCAAGTTGCTGTGGTTGAGTTTCAGCGATTGGGACGTCTGCGTTGTGTCTCAGGTTCCGCTCTCCACGAGAATGAGGGGTTGGATGCTGATACTGTAGAGATGTGCACTGATGGCAGTATGGTACCGGACTTGCAAGTGATTGGAGGTGGGGGTGTCTTGAGGGATAAGGATGGTCGTTGGGTGACCGGGTTTGCTGTGTTTTGGGGCACTGGTGATGTCTTGACAGCAGAGTTACGCGCTTTTTATGCAGGTTTAAAGCTGGTTTGGGATCTCGGTTATCGCAAATTGGTTTGTCGCTCTGACTGTATGGAGCTGGTCGAAGTGGTTCTCGGTTCTGAGTCAGTGGACCAGTATTGGCAGCGTGATGATATTCGGAGAGTGCGTGATTTCCTTCGTCGTGGTTGGCAAGTTACAGTTTGCTATCTACCTCGGGAACGGAATACGGTTGCTGATGCGTTGGCTAAACTAGCTACGAGAGTGCGTTGTCAATGGACGGTTTGGAAGAACCCACCTGCGGCTATTGTTCCCCTGCTTTGTCAGGATGTTCTTGCTTAGTTTTGTTTAATTTTCCGTATGTAACAAAAAAAAAGAGTACTGGGAGTAATAGTATTGTCCGTTCATCCTTTAAAAAAAAATATTGTACGTTCACGGTGCTAATTGAAGCATGCATGATATGCTGATTGAACCACGCACGATATCAACCCTTTTGCTCAAGATTAGCCTTTTAGATATTTAAATACAGATTTTGCACCCATTGTAGTTTTTTAAATCAACAAAATAAAAGTACCAACTGCTCCCTAAAAATATTTAAAATGAAAAATGAAGAATGTTTAAATATATTTATAAAACTTTTTACACCTTAATGTAAATCCATTTAATTTAACTATGGTAAAATTAATAGATCCTCGATATTTTTCAGTATTTTAACATAAAAAACAATTTATTTCGAATTTTATTATATCAAAATGTCCAATTATCATTAAATATTTGTATTCTTTAATATATGTTTTTGGAACTCATATTTGTGGGATTGATCTTTGATGGGTATTTGCATGTCGCATTTTCAACATTTTGCATCCCATGGGTTTGGTAGTACGGACTAGGGCGTGAACATATATAAAAGTGTAATAAATGTGAAAAAACCAATTAGTTAATTAAATATGTTTGCTCCCTAATTTATACATTTACATTTAAAATTGTTCCATCAAAGACTTTTTTTTTTGTCTTTTTTTTGAATAAAACTTGTTTGATTTAAATTAGTCATTGTAACGCCATAAGTCATATTTAACGTTTTTTTACTTAGTCGCCAGCTCACGTAACAATTCTAGAGAAATATAGATGTACACGACTACATGTGTAACTTTTAAATTGGTTTTAATCCTTCAAACTTCTCTTTAATCTTTTTTTAGTCTTTCTCCCCTTCTCCTCCCTCTTCCTCTTCCTCAGTTCCTCTCTCCCCTCTCATTCCCCAGCCACCACTCAACCTCCATGATAGCTTGAAGCTTCCAAGTTCCAACCAAAGAGCTAATTAAGAGGAGAAGACTAAGAACCCTAAACAATAAAGTAGGGAAAGCCCAATTTTCTTTAATTAAAACTTATCTAAAGACATTACACTTAATATAGTGGCAGCTAGGATATTGCGGTTTTGTAATTACGAAATGGAAAATAGACATAATAAAAGCCCAACTCTTGACATACGCTTTTGTGTCCCCTTTTCCGTATGTTCACGAACATTATTGTAAAAGTTTTACATCAGATGTTCAAGAAGAAAGACACATTATTCATTTATTTAGAGAAAGAAAAAAGGAAGTTGATTTTTGAATGAAATAAAAAAAACTAAAAGAAGACAAACAACGGTTACAATTCATTTGTCTGTTTTCGTGAGGAAAGAGACATTGGTGCCGTGAAGCATTCTACTTTTTAACAGTATCCATATGGAAGAAACCCAATTACGTACCATCTCTATATTAGTAAAGGGTATACGAGAAAGAAAATGACATCTACAGTTTGGCATGACTGAGGAAGTTTATAACTATATAAATAAAAAATGCAATAACATACATTATGCTACTCAATTTGATCTCTATAAATATGTCACTTTTAATGCATGGATCTTTCAACACCAACAACAGGTAATGCATTACTATCTTTCTTGTGCTTAATTATTCTAGTTGTAATTTTTCTCTTGCATGCTCAAACATTGATAGATATTAACAATGTTGTAATTTTCTTGTAATTAAACTCAAACTTGGCAGATTGTAAACTCAATTAAGCTTCGTCAGTTTCAATCTGTTGCTGTTCTGGAAATTGAGAGAAAATTTAACATATCATGGATGAGAATGCCAGTTTGTATCAACCCACCAGTAACAAGTGGTGGAAAATGCCTTTCTCTGTTTTCTTCAACGATGCAAGGTATTAGATTTTTTTTATAGGAAAATAATTACTTGCTATTTTTTTTTTAAAATCTCTTATCAATTTTATGAACTAATTAACAATTGAGTTTGTTAATGTGAATTATAATGTAGGCGTGTTTTCAAGCTAGATGCCTTGGGTCGAGAGATAATAGGGATTGCTTTGCCATCTGCACTTGCTGTTGCAGCTGATCCCATTGCTTCTCTCATAGACACAACATTCATAGGCCACTTGGGTATTTTATTTATCTTATCCTCTCAACATTATTCATTATTTTCATCATAGCTTAGCTTTATCAAATTTTGGTTATAGATCATATTGCGAGGTCAATGCTAATTTCATCAAGTATTTGTCTATGATGCACCATGAAAATTCTGACTCACAAATTAAAAGAGTTTTCACGTACATTAATTTTATGATTAAATATATTTTTATCCTTATAAAATAGTGAATTATTAATTTTGGTTTCTAAATAACTTTTTCTTTAAAATATATCCCCAAATTTCCGAAATACATGTTTGAGTTCGTGAGAGGGACTAAAACCAAAATTAGATGATTGACAGTACAATTTTGATGATTCAAAATACTAAAAAAGTAGTCTTTAAAAATACATTTTATTTAGGCATTGGTCCTCTCAGGAGTCGAAACATGGGTATTTTCATGAATTGAGAATGTATTTCAAAGAAATTTAGGGACCAAAACTAATAATTCATAATTTTAAAGGGACTAAAGACAAATTTAACACATAAGGATATGCTACTTTTATAACAAGTAAAAATATGATTCATGAATGTATGAGTTTTTAACCTGATCCACCATATCCTTGAAACTAACTTCTCCTTTCCATCTGTGTAGGACCGGTGGAACTTGCTGCTGCAGGAGTTTCCATTGCTGTGTTCAACCAAGCTTCTAGGATTACTGTATTCCCTCTAGTCAGTATCACAACTTCCTTTGTAGCTGAGGAAGATACTATCCAAAAGATGATTGCCAAAGCTGCTGCTGAAAATGATAAGGCTGATCTGCTTCAAGACATAGAAAATGGTACATCAAAACAGAACAACATCAAGGCTCTGAAAGATGAAGTTCCACATGAAGATGTGGAAAAATCAGCAACAACCGAGAAAAATGACACCAATGCTGGCGATGGTAAAACATCACGGATCCGTCAAATCTCTTATTTCTCTCTTATATTTTTAGCTCTCTCAAAGTATGTGGGGAATTTGAAATCTTACTTCACCATACTACAGTCAATTTTTATGCAGTCACTGTAGCCAAGAGATCTCAGCCGCAAAATTAAAATTGTACAGTTCAACTTTCGAGTTTAAGAAATCATATATAAAAGTAATAAAACATGTTCTTCAAATTTGAGTTCTCGGATTTTTATCTAATGGTTGAAATTCGTTAACTATAGTGAGTGCAGCAAAATTTGACTGCATATAATCCAATTTTTTTAACTTATAATTGAATTATTAATTAATCATATAGATATGCATAGTGTAAAACTTTCAGGGATGTGAACTAATTTCTTATTTTTAAACTTATTGGTTATTTGCTTTTTCAGATGGCCATGGTAATAATACAAATACATGCAAGTCTTCTTCGGTTAAAAGCAGCGATAAGAGTAATGAGAAAGTTGGAAACAAGAAGCGACACATTGCTTCAGCATCAACAGCATTAATTTTTGGATCAATCCTCGGCCTTATTCAAACAGCAATTCTTATGTTTGGAGCCAAACCTCTCTTAACTGCGATGGGTCTGAAACATGTAAGTTTTTCATCATCAAGAGTGTATTTACATATCATTCTGCATTATATCTGGAAAATATAATGATATAGGTAGAGTATCAAATCCCGCAACAGCCAACAAACATATATGTTAATGACGGTTTTTAATCTCTGCAAACATTTGCGATTAAAAACCACCGCAAACACATATATTTGTTAGATGTCCAGGATTTTTGTATGTTTGGGAATTGGTATTGGTATAAATTAAACACTTATGGAGCTATATATTAAATTCTACTTTGTTTAACTAGGATTCTCCTATGCTCGGACCAGCACAGAAGTACTTAAGATTGAGAGCATATGGTTCTCCTGCGGTTCTTCTCTCCTTGGCCATGCAAGGAATCTTTCGAGGGTTCAAGGACACAACAACTCCTTTATACATCATTGGTAATGGAAATTTTCCGGTCAATTTTTGAGAGATAGATAGTGAATAAAAATGATATCTAAATATCACTTCACTTATGTCTTATAGTGAAACATGTAATTTATAACGGTTTCTGATTAATCACAAATAGCAGAATTTAGCCACAAATTGCAAGATCATTGGCGCGGTCGCAAAAGTGGTGTCCATCAATCACCATTGTGACTGCTAATAAATTGATAAAAAATAATTTGCGTAAACTATTTTTTGACACTAGTAACACCTGCCGTTTGTGGCAGTTTTTAACTGTCACTACAAAACAACTGATATACACCCCGTATAAATTGATAAAAAAAAACTTGAAAATGAATATGAATATGACATAATAGTTCTACAATTTACAATACTTAGTAAACACAAACATAAAATTAAAATAGTATTCAATGATGTTAATTGTTTACTATTTTCTCAATTGTGAGATTTTTTTAACCTTATATTTTTAAGGGCATGTAGATATATATACAAATTTTGCGGACATCTATCAGGCATAGGCATACGTATTAGCGGAAGTTTTTGACCGCCACAAATATTAGTTAATTGCATAAATTTAGTCTTTAAACATTAGTTAGAAAACATCACTAATACATATGTCTACTATATGTCCACAAAATTATGTATGTTCAACAATTATTTTTTGTATTTTTAATTGCATGAACTTAGTCCTTAAAATTTTTTCAGGTCCATCCATTTCAATATCTGATAGCAAATATGAGTGTTTTCCAAACCATTTAATAATATATGTTTATCAGTTTATGAATTAATAGTGTATAATATATTCAAACATTTGTATTGACTTGGATCATTTGGTTTTATTTAGTTTCGGGATATGCGTTGAATGTGGTATTGGACCCAATATTAATCTTTAAATTAAAATTGGGCCTCGAAGGTGCAGCCATGTCACATGTCTTCTCCCAGTAAGTCTTTCTAACTTTGTTGATTTCTTGAAGTTTTTTTTATTGACAAAAAAAAAGAAGTTTATGGTGTTTTTGTCCTAAATAAAAATGAGTTTGGTTTCTTTTACAAATGGGCCAACGTTTTTTCTAGCTACAATGAGTGAACCTTTTGTAATCACTCGTTTCTGAATACAGGCTTAGTTGTTTTTTTAGCTTTTTTTATTGTTTTTTTTTATTTTTGATGTGCTTAGAATGAGAGTATTCCTTTTATATATACTCTCTAAAAAAAAGAATGAGAGAGTATACATAAAAGGAAAACTATGCACAAGCTTTTGAATTCAACTCCTTTAAACGTTAACTTATTTGGTTAGTAAAACAAAAAGTTTGATCAATTATAGTATGATGATTACAGGTACGTGATGGCATTCACCCTCTTTTTTATATTGACGAAAAAAGTGTATCTCGTGCCACCAAGCATAAAGGATCTGCAGATTTTTCGTTTTCTGAAAAATGGTAAAGTGTCTAAAACAAAGCATGTTGAGGTTGTAGATTATTCATTATTACTAAAACAAAGATAAAATGAGCTCTAATATGAAGTGATTAACAAAAATGATATTTAGACCCGATAGTGTGGACATGCTTAGACATCCAAATTTCTAGCGATTAGGGACCTAGTATAACCGCTAGAAATGTGTTTTCACATTTTTTTTATAACTTTGCGAGTTGTAGCAGTCTAAAACCCGCACCTACCACAAACTCATATGTCAATTGTATGTCTAAACATGCTAGGGTCTATGCATCGCTAATGAGTAATTAATAGACATATTCTGATGAAAAACAAAGAAACTATTTTTTTATCTTCTATTTTCTATTCTCCATATACTAAATTCTTATTTCAGATTCTCAATTAATTATGTTATATTTTGTTTTCAATTTCTTTATCAATTACAGGAGGTCTTTTGATGACAAGGGTAATAGCAGTGACATTCTGCATGACCTTTGCAGCCTCATTGGCAGCAAGATTAGGTCCAATTCCAATGGCTGCATTTCAACCCTGCTTACAGGTCTGGTTGACATCATCCCTTCTTGCTGATGGTTTGGCTGTTGCTGTACAGGTACATCAATTAATATTTTTTCCCCTATAACTTCTAGGGATGATTACTTTAACAAGTTTAATAACTATGCTATAGATATTTTGCACACACATCTAATTAAAATTTACTATTTTGTCACATCATAAATAAATAAATTAAAGTGTTTAATATATTTTCAGACCCTACAAAATAGTAAATTATTGGTTTTGGATCCTCAAAATTATTTTCTTCGAAAATATCTCAATTATTTTTAATACACATGTTTTGAGTCCCTGAAATGGTTAATACCTAAAAAAAAGTAATCTTAAAGGTCAATTTTTTAGCAATTTCAGTGCTCAAAATTGTATTTTTAGTTCTTGGAATCTAGTTTTAGTCACTCCCTCGGATTCAAATATTTGTTTTTCCAAAAATTGGAGATTTATTTCAACTAAAAAAAATTAAAGAGACTAAAATTAATAATTCACTATTTTCTAGGGACCAAAAACATATTTAACCCTAAATTAAATCGAGAAAATTGGAAAAATGAAATATGACAAAATATGATTGGATGTGTAAATAAAACTTTTTACATTTACCCGTGTGCAAATAAATTAAATCCTAAGTTAACATAGACAATTTAACTTCTCCAACTTTGCTTCAAGCAACAAAAATCAAATCAAATAAGTGAAACTAATTGAGTTCCTTGGTTGATCACAGGCAATTCTAGCATGTTCCTTTACTGAGAAAGATTACAAGAAGGTAACTGCGGCGGCAACGCGAACCCTGCAGATGGGTTTTGTTCTAGGAGTGGGGCTCTCTGTTGCTGTTGGAATTGGGTTTTACTTTGGAGCTGGAGTGTTTTCAAAGAATGCTGATGTTGTGAACTTAATCAGGATTGGCATGCCGGTAAAACTATATCCCTTGAACAAAAATGGAAATTGTTGCATATGGTTAATTTTCCTGTGTGATTGTTATCTGATCATTTTCATTTAATCCACTAGTTTGTTGCTGCTACCCAACCAATCAATTCATTAGCCTTTGTCTTTGATGGTGTTAACTATGGGGCTTCTGATTTTGCCTATGCTGCATACTCCTTGGTGAGTGATCATGTGCACTTTTTTTCCTTTTGTCATTTTCATAACATGCCTTCATCTTCTAAATTTATTGTACATTCTTTATTTAGGTCTCGGTGTCTGTTGTGAGCATTGCTATAGAGTTTGTCCTCTATAGGAGCAAACAATTCGTTGGGTTATGGATTGCACTGTCCATCTATATGGTTCTTCGCATGGTGGTTGGTATATGGAGGTAAATCTCAATTAGTATTAATCATGTAAAATTATTATTTCTTATAACTGATAAATCTTGGTAGTGTTATCTCTCTCTGTCTCTGATTTAATTTGTAAATTTTATATTATGAAGTCAGATTACATGAATCACAAATTTGTATGCAGGATGGGAACAGGCACTGGACCTTGGCGCTATCTCAGAGGCCACTCAATGTTGTAGAATATCTTCTTCATCGGAAAGTTTTGTTGCTTAAAGATGGCATATGGACTCTATGTTACTACTTTACCAGTTGTGAGAATCTTGGACTACTCCATTTAGTGTGTTTGAATTAACGTTTGCAGAATTGATGATTCTGGAGTTAAAGTGATGTGTTAAGTTTTGAAGAAAAAAATGTGATGTATAATGTTTTATGTGCATCTCTTCACTTAGAGATGTGAGCTATACTTATTTTGATTGTGTGGCTTGTTTCGAGCCCAACTTTGTGCTACAGATATGTAAACATTGATCGGTTACCCTCTTTTTCTTCCGATTTTAGGATTTGGATTGAGGAGGCTCCGGATGTAATTTTTTCGCTAGTTCATTATGATGTTGGCCTTTGTGCCTTATTCTTCTTAATACATGCAGTTTGTTTAAAAAAAAGAATAATTTCACTAAATATTATATATCTTTAAGGGACACAAAATGCTTGCAAATTCTCATAGAAAATGGTTTGTGGAAGAATTCTCACAACTCAAAAACAGTACATGACATGAGTACACTGCGGAGTCTAATGTGAGTCACTTGAAAAAGTCTCACGATACACTTGTGAAAAATTGATGGTGGAGGATAAGTAAGTGGCCGATGGTGGAGGATGGGTGGCTGGAAATGGTGGTGATGGTGGCACTAGTAGTGGAGAAGTGCTGGATATATCATAAGGACCTGTTGGCAAAATACAAAACTTCCAAATGCTGGTGAAATCTAATTTCTATCCTCAACTAACAACACCAGGGTGGGTACACAGGTCAACTGAAAATCTTATCCACACCAAAAGTTCTGATCACCCCAATAAAAACCCACCAACCTCCTACCCAACGTTTTGACACTAGTCTACTGTGCAGGGTTGCCACGCCATCAAGGAACATAGTGGTAATTAATGACACCCTCCCCGGATCTTGAAACCATTCATTCAAAGCAATAAAGACAAAACGACCCTTTCATTAGTTTCACAGTTCAAAATCACCTCAATAAGATTGCAAGAATCCCAAAAGCAGGACCACAACGACATTTACCTCCACCACTGAGCCAAAAGAAACACTTTGCAGTTGGATAGGGGGCCATTGTACGAGTAGAGTGAACGAAAATAGCAACCAGAAAACAGTGCATTGCATTTGAATTTGAAAAACGAAATTGTAGTACAATTCCATGTAATACATCAAAGGCAGTACAATTATTTCATACGATCTGTGGTAAATATTCAACAGCACAGATCATCATCTAATTATTCCTTTCAAATAAAGATAATATGCAACAGCAATTTTTGAAGTACTTGAAATCAAAGGAAGCTACTTGAAGTACTTGAAATCAAACGAAGCCATCTTCGCTTAGTTCTCTTCAGAATAAACGTACAATGGAAAAAGGCATAATCCTGAAACGGGGCATTTTTGAAGAAAAATACAAAACCTCGACAGGATTTTCTCTCCTATTGAACATCACAACAGCTCAAAAAGGGGCTTGTTCACCACTCCTGAAGCTCTTAGTAAAATAATGAATGAGAATTATTTTTAATGAAAAAATATATAATATCCTTCGGCAACCTTGCAGCCCTTCCATTACAACTTTTCTTCCCTGATTTGTTCCCAAAAAAATCACCAAAAGAATATGTACCTTAAGATATTAAATACCTATCTCAATAAGATGTAAAGGGTCAAATTTGATTAGACTACAAGGTGATCCAGCTGCATTTGCTCAAGCCAAGCTCCTAACACAGAATGATCAACGGATTCAATTTGGGAATTGGGATCCAGTCCTTCAGCAGATGCAACAGGGCCAGAGGATGCAAACTTCTCTTTCATCATCATCTCAGGTGGGGATTCCTTCACCAGGGATTGGACCCATGATAGATCAGGCTCTTCCCCATTATTTTTCAGTTCAAATGAGGATGATCTTTGCATTTGATGACCGAGGTCATCTCCATTTACAGACCAATCAACCTTCCCATTTGGAGATCCCCACTTAGACCAAGGGCTTGCAGGGGAGCCAACAACTGAGGCAGGGTTGTTGGCACCAAGCTCTCTTGAACTAATACTCCGCAGCTGTTGCTGCTGTTGTTTCTCACGCTGAGGAAATGCCGACAGTCGAGCGCCCATTGGGGAGATCGGTTCAACACTTCTAGGTGACATTCTCCCAGGAGAAGCAACGCCAAATGAGGCCTGTAACAGAGGATGCTCAACATTCTTAGGAGACATCATGTTGGTATTTATAGGCGACAGCGTACTTTGAAGCTGTTGAAACTGATTCATAACAGCAGATCTGTGTGTTGGGGAAAAAACAGAAGCCATTGCTGGGTCAGAATATCGGGGAGATGAAGAAAATTCAGCAGAAAAGAGATCTTCCAAATTTGATGGAGTTAGTATCTTAGACCGACAAGATCGACTCGCAGAAACAGCACCAGAACGGGGCTGTAAGAAACAGCTCAAATCATTCATAACATGCTGCTGGCCATCAAAATCAGGCAACATATTCAAGTCTTCAGGTGGAATGTCACGAGCACTAAGAGAAGACCTCAAGCGACTAGATTGAAAATTGCTTCCGGGCAAATGAAGGGCCGGCACATTAGGTTGTGCCCAAGAAGGAGATGAGAGTGAGATGCCACTTGCGGATGGGGACATGGGCTGGCCGAAGTGGGATGGAGACATGGAAGAGATTGACGAAGGTGAACCTGGCAAAAGGCTCATTGCGGCAGCCATGTCCATGACACTAGCAGCAGAGGCAGATGATCGTGGCGAAGGAACAGCAGATCCAGTGGACACATACAGCGGACGCAACTCCTCTGCAGTGTGAGCAAAAAAACACACCCTTCTGTTGCAACTAGTGCCATCTTTACAGAGGCGTGTCCGATACTGAGCTGGGTGTAGCCAGCACTCAAATACTCCATGAGCATATTCACACATATCTCCACGTCTACAAGCCCCTTTCCTAAAATCAGGGCATGGAACACAGCTGTAGTGGAATTTTCTGGGATCTCTCCTACGAGCATTCTCTCCAGGATGAACAAATGGACACTCAGTCCAATCATGGGAGTATGCTCGTGAACAAGGACGAACCTTGAATGAGAACATCCGAAACTCATCCGTAGTGTATATGCTATTTTTTATATCAGGAAGTGATGGATCAATTGGATATTCTTTCTTCTCCGAGAATGTGCTGATACCTGCATCATTTAACTTTGCAGCCCCGGGAGAACGCGGTGAGCCCAAAGGAGAGCATGGCATCCCATTTTCAAGTGACAAGAAATGCACAGGTGAACCAGGACTAGAAGAATTCACAGACACCGGAACAGAGATGCCACCAACAGAGCCATCAGAAGCACTGTCCGAGAGGAGTTCCTCAAGAATTGCTTTCATGCCCTGCAACTTAGGAGGGACAACAATAACATCAACAGCTCGATTTCCATTCGCATCCACGCAGTTGACATCAGCACCGGCTGATAAAAGAAGCTTCACCGCATCAACTGCCTTAACAGACCCACCGGAGGCAGCACAGTGAAGAGCAGTGCTTTTATTCACCCCACAGGCAAAATTCACATCTGCTTCTGGACACGAAAGTATAACCTTCAGAACATCAATGCTACCATAGGTAGCAGCAACCATCAAAGGAGTCCTGTGCTCAAGAACAATTTGTTTCGACCCATTTTGCCGGACATACCAGAGCCCGACCTCATTAATCGACGAAGCATCCTTGTATAAGAGCTCCTTAAAACCTTCAAAATCATTGTTAGAAGCAAGTTCCAGTAAACTGGAAAAAGAATCTTCAGTATTCACAGTTAGCGTTTTCATATTAGTCGACACTTGTCCAGCTGAAAGAAGAAGTTGAAGGAGATTTTGATTTCTCTAGCTCGCCTCACGTGCTGAATTCAGTTAACTGGACCACAACAATCATAAATAAAAAATATGGCCAGTTAGTCCAGACCATTAAAAAAAATCACTGAAAATAAAGTTACTATTTTTAATTCATAAAAAATCACTGAAAAAACTCTTAGCTACCCTTTCACTCTAGTTAGAAATTTACAAATTTATAGAAGTTATTATATAAAATTTTGACATAAAAAACCCATTTTAAAAAAAAATAAAATTGTTCAATCAAACATGCCCTGAACCAAATTCTGCTTACAAATAAACTTCTAAATGATAAAAACAGTCAAATCTACATAGAAGAAGAACAATTACACATATGATACAAGGATACACCATTACAGAGAACTCTAGTATAGCATGCTTGAGCAAAAAAACACTGATAAAGTGTAAATATATATATATATATATATATATATATATAACAACAACAACAATAAATCACAACACAACAGAATGAAAGTAATAACAAAGAAATAACTAGCTCAAAACAATCTTTATATCCATTACTTCAACCTTAAGCTAATTGAACAAAACCACAAAACAGATCTATAAATAATCAGAATAATCTAAAGTGAAACCATGAAAAGTCACACCTCTTGAATCTACAACAGTAAAAGAATAAAGCAGTATCCAACAACAACAACAAAAAAGCAGAAAAAAGTGACTATTCCGATGATCGCGTACTTCTTCCTCAAATTGAAAACAACAGTTACATGAATCATCATCATCATCATCATCATCATCATCAAAAATCAAATTAAATTGAATTTGTGAAAGCTAATTATCAATCTTCAATCGCTGAAGTGAGAAGGAGATAGATACTCACCGCGATCAGGATCCGAAATGCGAAACGAGAGAAGAAGAAGAAGGAGAAGATGCAAGGAAAACGAGGAAGCAACGAGATCTGAAACGGAGAACAGTTAAGGCTTCACTCTCCATCGATGATAGCGAGAAAACATGGAAGAAGAAGAAGAAGAAGAAGAAATTGAAATGGAAATGAAATGCAGAAAAGAGAATTTAGGGCGAATTTATTAAGAACAGAGTGAGTGAAATGGTACTGAGATGCACGCCAAATGAAGTCCAAATGAAGTCATGGGACTGGGTCACTGGGAACCGGATGGACTGGTTGTGGGAAGGGGAGGGTTGAAAGGGGAATGTGAAGGAGGGAGGATGGGTTGAACCGGTTGACCGGTGGGGATGGAGTTCTTTTGAGAATGAAGTGGAATGAAATGGGGCTTGGAGTCCGCCAATGAGAGAGGGACTTGTGTGCCAATGGTCGGACAGTAAGGACAGTAGTCAATTGTGGAGTCAAATCGAACGAGCACGGGGACAAAAATGTCTTTGTAAACTCAAGTTATTTGGAATCAAAAAAATATAAACTGTAGTTCTATGCAGTGTTATTAAACTCGGCTCGGTGAGCGACTCGGTAGAGGCACTGGGTTAATGGGTCAGTGGTTCAACCGGCGAGTCAATGGTTCAATTGTTTAAACCGGAAATATAGTAATAATAAATATTTATATAATGAAACATACTATGCTATGTATCAAGTGGCGTAGTGGTTAGGAAAGTTCCATGGTTTTTGCATGTTGTGTGTTCGAATCTGAAGAATGGCACAATTTTTGTTTTTTTTTACATATAACAGTTTTTATTACCATATTGGGCTGCCTTTTTCTAAGCCCATTTCGAAAAAAATACATTTAAAATCATTAGTTTAGCCCAAATCACCTAAACAACCCTAATATTTATTTTCCACATCCACTTTCTCCTTCAGCAGCCATTGATAGCCGTTTCCCTTCCTTCTTTCTCCTTTCTCAACATTTCTGTTAAAATCTTTGTATTGCTACCAGATCTAAGTTTTTAGACCAAGAAAATATGTGATACCGCATTCATATGATGACCACACGGATGGTAGGCATAAACCTACATCTATTTCAATCTTCTACATCTGCTCTTCATTCTTCAAACCCAGCATGTTCATAACTTCCCCATAACCGCCGCCGCAAACATCCCTACCCCGGCGGAGCAACCACAACTCCGCTGCCACCTAGGCTGAAGGTGCTGCTACTGCCTCTTCCGCTCCTTCTGGATCCTTCTCGCCACCATCCTTCTTTTGGAATTTGAAGGTTAAAAAAAAATACCGATCCAACCGTAGCTCCGATTCCCCGGTTTTTATGCCGACCCGGCCGGTTCAATCCGGTTTAAGACGAGTTAATTGCACCCTCGATCCGTTGCTCGACTCGAACCGGTCAGGGGTCCGGTTCCCGGTTCAACCGGTCCAACCGGCCGGTTCGAGCCGAGTTTAATAACACTGGTTCTATGTTTGACAGTTGACACGTACAAGAATAATGAAAGTGAAAAGAAAGAAAATAACATAAAAAAGCCCCTATAAATATAAAAATAATTACATTGTTTTGTTAATCAATATCGACCGTATTGATATAAGCTTGAGGAAATAGACATGATGTACATTCTCTTCAAAGAGATAAAAAAGCATCAAGACTAGATAAACAATTCAAACCATAAATAAACGATCAACTCAAATAAATAAGGAAAAGACCTTCAAAAGCCTACACATGACCGTCCAAAGAACAACCCATAGACCAAAGAGACCCCAAAAGCCCGGAAAGATCCTAACTCCAAACAAAACCCAAAACCAACCCTCTACCATACTGTTTACACCGATTTTTGGTAAACAAATAGAATACAAAAGCAATTTAAGGACCGGATTCGGAGTCCTCTCTGGGTTCTTTAGTGAAGACGTTTTAAATGTCAAGGTCGGGTTTTTTGTAAAGAACGGTATGAACAAAAGGGAAAAAAGAATAGATAGGTAAAGATTGAAAGGAAAAAAGGATAAGAGAAAGTAAAAGGAAATCAAAATGGCAAAGGAAATGAAATTGCATTGAAAATTAAAGGTGAGAATCACAGCACACTCATAGTCTCTTTGTAGCCATATGTCACATGAGACTTGGAGGCATCCATGGAGAGTTTTGAGTAATTGTGTGAGTCTGAGTAATTTTACAATCAGATTTGGTACTTATAGAATAAGAAATGAAACTGCCACTAGATCCTACGGTAGAGATTAAATCTTAGAAAATAACTCCCTACACTAGAGCCGTACACTTGGCATAAGTACAAACATAATAACTTGCAGCCCCTTTTCCACTACTCCACTTCAATAGCCACTTGCCCAATAATAGACATGTGTTTATTTAAAATAAACTACTTAAGCCCACTAGTAACCTTCGCTTAACCCACTACTAATTTCCACTAACTGCTTCTTCTAGTAAGTTCCACTTTGCTTCCAACACTTGCGTTTCATCTCTGCTGTCGAAATTGATATTCTTCTCTTATCACCTTGAGCCAATTTGTGTCGAAGCAAGCCACCTAGTTGTTAGTGGAATTCTCCTTTGAACGTAACTAGTCTTTAATGAATCAAGAAGCTGATTGAATTCACCATGCATGCTGCCACGTTGTTTTCCCTTTGAACTCCATACATTAAGCACCTTGGCATTAACATGATGCGATGTTATTTCCACTTTACCAAATACTACCTGGTCGAAATACTAACATAGTATATGACCATATAACTTCAATCATCATTTAGCAATTTAAATATGTACCATCTGATTCTCGACCCAATGTCAATATCATATTTCGACCACTTTGATATAATGAGTTTGTCAAATGAGTTTCGACCCAGTGACAATACCATTTTTCGACCAATATAGGAAAATAATAATAATTTGGCTGTAAAGGGTAAAAATTACACTAAAACATACCATGCATCCATGTACACCATATCTCAATGATTAATTTCCAAATCTGTAAATTTTGGTGTTAACAATTTGATAGATTTCTACATGGGGTTTCTATGTTGGGGTGGTGCAGCAGAAACTAGACTCTTCACAGTCTTACGGCTCATGAGGGGTTTCACAAAAAACCCGACCTTGACATTTAAAACGTCTTCACTAAAGAACCCAGAGAGGACTCCGAATCCGGTCCTTAAATTGCTTTTGGATTCTATTTGTTTACCAAAAATCGGTGTAAACAAATTGGCACACCAAGTGGGACCATTTTAGTGAAAACTAAGTTTTAAAGTGTCATTTGTATCTTCCACATATTGGTTTTGAGAATTTTTCAAGACCAAATTATCAAAGACCACTGTGACTTCATTTTTTGTCTGTGTACTTCAGCGTGATAAGTTTATGTCAAAATTGATTCATCTCAATTTGATTTTCATATAAATCAATCTTGACGTACAGACATAATCAAGTGGAATTTATATTTGTTTGCCAATTAAAGTATTGGTACTTCTGTTCGTATTGGAGAAGTCCAAAACTTTTGAAAATGTTTAATGGCAGAATGACAAATGATGCCATTTCTGAAAATTCTGGGCAGAGGGAAAATCAAAGTGGTCAAGAACATACACAGTTCAGCACATTGGGAATGACCATGCCTTTGATTCAAAGTGGTTCATTGAATTTATTTCCTTCAAATTCAACCACTGATATCGATTTACAATCAATTAGGCAACAAATTGATGAAAGTAGGTACAATATGGTGAACATGTTGACACAACAAATGTCAACTATGTTTAATCCTCTCATTCAAAATACTCAACACTTGACTCGACAATTGTGTCGAATTGCTGATGTTCTTAGAGCACCGCCTTTGAACCAAACGTTCCAACAAGTTCTTGATTATGGTCAAAGTGTGCCTCCAAATTTTACTCAACGTGAAGTTCAGAATTTTAGTCAAAATGAGCCTCAAAATTTGCCTCAAGATCAGAATTTTAGTCCAAATGAAGTTCTAAATGGACAAGAAAATTCAGCCCAAAATCAGCCACAGAATTTTGATCAGAATTTAGACAACAATGTCTTAGTTAATCGAAATCAAAATGACTATGGGGGGCCACAAAATGTGGCCAATGCTGTCGAAGAAGTTCTAAATCATCATGGTTTCAATGTTGGATATGTCAATCGTCCAAATTTCACGTCTCCGTTTTCTGAAGTAGTTCTTCAAGCAGAACTTCCAAGGGGAGGAAAGGTTCCAAAAGTTACTAAATTTTCAGGAGGCACAGGTGAATCCACTGTTGAACATATTGCAAGGTACCTGCTTGAAATTGGTGATCTTGCTAACAATGAACAGTTGAAAATGAAATATTTTCCAAGTTCCTTGACGAAGAATGCTTTCACATGGTTTACTACTCTACCTCCTAATTCGATCCATAATTGGAATGAATTGGAGATGGCTTTTCATGAGCAATTCTTTAGAGGAGAAACCAAAGTGTCATTATTGGACTTGGCTAATGTTGAGAGGCAACCGAATGAGCCAATAGATGACTACTTAATTCGATTTAGACATATGGAAGCTAGATGTTCTACACATGTGCCTGAATTCGAATTAGTAAAAATGGCTATTGGGGGCCTAGACTATTCGATTAAAAAGAACTTGGTTAATGATGAGTTCATAGATATGGCTCAATTGGCTCACAAAGTTAGAAGAGTAGAGAAACTAAGGCTTGAGAAATACGAGCCTGAAGAAGTTTTCCAAGGAGAAGAAAGTTCTTGCATAAGAGCCACTCAAAGTCCTGAAATTGATCAAGAGGAAATTGATCAATCTGATGAGGATAGTGGTAGTGATGAAAATGAGGTGAATATGGCTGAATTTAAGCCAAAGTCTCCCTATACTTATGAAGGTGAGAGCAAAGGAAAATTTCCAGCAAAATTATATAAAGGATTGAAGACTACAAGTGACTATCAGAAGGTTATGGTGAAAAGGAGCTAGAATTTGCCAAGGACCTCAAGCCCAAAAGGGGTTGGCTGAAACATAAATATTTTTGTTTGAAATTCGGCATACATTGCCGAAATTCGGCACACGTTGCCGAAAATAAAAGAGAAATGTTCTTCGTGGCAAAATGATATGCCAACTTGGTAAGAAACAATGAATTGGTCGAAGTTTGTGTTGCTAAGTATTGAGGTCATGGTTGAGATTTGATACTGGCTTTGGATTGATATTATATGTTGATGAAACATATTGCCATGGTAATATCCAAATGCCAGTGTCGAAATGTTGAAATTGCATGATGGTACTGGACGTATCTCGACCACGTTAGAAAATGATATCATTTCGACCAAAGAAAATGAATAATGGCTTACTCTTGAACTCTTCCAATTTTCTAATTTTTTCACTAATCTTTGGCTTAGCCATTAAATGGTTTAGTCGAATTTTATATGCTGAAGGTGGCAAGTAGCAATCAAAATGGAGAGTTACAATTTCAAAAGTAAAAATGGCTAAGTGATTGCAAAAGGCCATGGGGTGTTTGCTCAAAATTTTGGTGATATAACTCAAAATGTTATTCCTCTCACTTCATTCGAGAAACAACATTTTGGGGGGCCTCTGTTAACACCAAAATTTACAGGTTTGGAAATTAATCATTGAGATATGGTGTACATGGATGCATGGTATGTTTTAGTGTAATTTTTACCCTTTACAGCCAAATTATTATTATTTTCCTATATTGGTCGAAAAATGGTATTGTCACTGGGTCGAAACTCATTTGACAAACTCATTATATCAAAGTGGTCGAAATATGATATTGGCATTGGATCGAGAATCAGATGGTACATATTTAAATTGCTAAATGATGATTGAAGTTATATGGTCATATACTATGTTAGTATTTCGACCAGGTAGTATTTGGTAAAGTGGAAATAACATTGCATCATGTTAATGCCAAGGTGCTTAATGTATGGAGTTCAAAGGGAAAACAACGTGGCAGCATGCATGGTGAATTCAATCAGCTTCTTGATTCATTAAAGACTAGTTACGTTCAAAGGAGAATTCCACTAACAACTAGGTGGCTTGCTTCGGCACAAATTGGCTCAAGGTGATAAGAGAAGAATATCAATTTCGACAGCAGAGATGAAACGCAAGTGTTGGAAGCAAAGTGGAACTTACTAGAAGAAGCAGTTAGTGGAAATTAGTAGTGGGTTAAGCGAAGGTTACTAGTGGGCTTAAGCAGTTTATTTTAAATAAACACATGTCTATTATTGGGCAAGTGGCTATTGAAGTGGAGTAGTGGAAAAGGGGCTGCAAGTTATTATGTTTGTACTTATGCCAAGTGTATGGCTCTAGTGTAGGGAGTTATTTTCTAAGATTTAATCTCTACCGTAGGATCTAGTGGCAGTTTCATTTCTTATTCTATAAGTAGCAAATCTGATTGTAAAATTACTCAGACTCACACAATTACTCAAAACTCTCCATGGATGCCTCCAAGTCTCATGTGACATATGGCTACAAAGAGACTATGAGTGTGCTGTGATTCTCACCTTTAATTTTCAATGCAATTTCATTTCCTTTGTCATTTTGATTTCCTTTTACTTTCTCTTATCCTTTTTTCCTTTCAATCTTTACCTACCTATTCTTTTTTCCCTTTTGTTCATACCGTTCTTCACAAAAAACCCGACTTTGACATTTAAAACGTCTTCACTAAAGAACCCAGAGAGGACTCCGAATCCGGTCCTTAAATTGCTTTTGGATTCTATTTGTTTACCAAAAATCGGTGTAAACACAAATATTTTCTTAACTTTTATTTTTTGTATATCGGAAAGTTAAATTTCACCCATCATTAATTGATTCTTAAACATTCCTCTCTCCAACTCACATATCACTTAACTCTTATCGTTTGAACCTCAATCACGGACTTTCCTAGCTTTTATATGGGTACCAATTCTATTAATGTACTCTCAGTTAAATTGATGTAGTATCAATTACTGTGTTGGTGAGTTTGCTTCCCTGGTAAAAGGTCCCTAAGCAATTTTCATTGTCACGAGACATACAAATTTAAGTAAACGCAACAGATGATAACTTTGTAAGCTAAAGTACAATTTGATCAACGTGAAGTAACTTAAAGTGAGGTCATACCAAAATCCAAAGAGATATCCTCAGGGAGAAGGCACGTATATATGAATTAGCATCACTATTGAGCAACTTGTAACTGTACAATGTACATGAAAGGCGACAAAGAAACAATTGTCAATTCTGAAATTAAGTGATTTTGATTATATTATTGCTTTCAAGTAAAAAATCCAAAACTAAAACACTTGTACTATACTTAATTCTCATGTCGGGCACTGCTGGTTAAAAAAGATTGTGTGGTATTTAAGTGTAGTACCTTTACCTATCAATTGCAGACCGCTTTCTCTGAAAGGATGAAACAGATCGATAATGTATGGTAGCTAATCAAATTAAAATGGGCGAGGATGGGTTTGTTTTTTACTTATCTCAAAGGTAGATTCTATTATCTCATGCTCTTAGCATGCAGTGGACTGGAATAGGTAGCACTTGAGTTTCATATGTAATAATGTGTACTAGTACTTGTCATTTAGCACCAACATTTATAAACAAGGTTTGTTCCTTATCTCATTACAAACTTGAAAGATAAGTTTAAAATCTATTTAACGAAAATAAAAACAAATACACAATGGTGTGCCGATTCATCACATATTAAAGGGGTGAACTTTAGAAAAAGAAAAAAAAAACATAATTGAAAGTACGTTAACGAGATTGATGGTCATGATGTGGACTGTGGAGTAAGTCCCTCATCGCCCAATATCTTAAATAAAGAAGAAGGTTAGAAATAGGCTATTGGAAAAGTCTCAATTGTTTAGTGTGGTAAAAGCAAGAAGGATATCAAGATTATATATTGGGCTCAAGCTTATGACTAGTAACAAATTAATTTTAGGCCTAAAAAAATTTAAACATATCATATCTATTTACGCGCGCAAAATATAATTCGGCCCAACCTATTCCCTCCCTAACCACATGCGCTCAGTTCATATTAATTATTAGGTATGCATGGATGATGGAGGCAAAGAAGAGGTTCCCCACCTAAACAACCTTTGATGAATAAGGTGGAAAACTGATACCGTATTGTGGTTTGGTTAGGTTAATGCTTAATAAATAGACAATACTTACCTAATTGGGTCCCCATCTGTGTTCACCCTTGAAAATGAAAGCTACTTGTATTAATATCAATGGAAAACGATGTATCTTATTTTGGACTGTATCAAGCTTTCAATTCGCTCCCTCCAAGGGGTACCATTCCAATGGGGGCCCTTGTGCCCGATTTTTCGCTTCTATTATTATCCTTAAAAATTCAAATCAATCTATGATGATATATTTTCAAGAATTTTTTTTTTTTTTTTACTTTGAGGATAGAGATCGACGTCAATTTTTTTTTTAAAAAATATTAAAGAACATACAAGTTTTTTGATAAAATTTCTTTAAAAAAGTTTAGCCACCACTGGAAATTTGTGCACTCCCTTCAAATTTTTGTTGCAGATTTTTTTGTTCTTTTTTTTTAGCTTTTAAGTTCTTCCAATGGGTTTCAAATGAAAAAACCACAAAAAACATTATATTAGTTGTTTGATATTATAATCAGAGGAAATATGCAGAAAACTGCTCGAGTGGATAATTTTGTAATCTTGTGCATTTACTTCCAGCTTTTCGTACAGATTCCCTACTATAACCAATATTTTAGCGGAAAAAATATTGTAAAAATAACTAAATAATATTTTGTAATAATATAATATGTATAATTAAAACCCCTTGTTTGAACCTTTCTCCTTCAAACACTCCAAACCCTCGTATTTCGCTTCTCCGTTAAAGCCGCGAGTTCCAAGAACAAGTTAATTACCAACTTCTGTTGTGCAGCGCACCTCGCGACCCACCTTCTACTGTGGGCTGCGGATCACTGCCGCCTTACTCCATAGCCTCCACGCCCCATAGCCGCTAAGTACACCATCTCTCGCCAGTGCCTTAAAAGGGTGACTTAGCACAAGTACTACACGAGCATGCAGATCCGAGTTATTTTGCTTAATTAGCAACTTCAAGAATGATGATTCCTTTTATCTATTATATTTTGCTAGGTTGTAGCTTTCAATAAAAAAAACAATAGTGAAGCTTATTCCAAGAATTGAAACTATAAGGTTATAATTAATCTCTATTCATGATTCAATATTTCTTAATGTGAAATTGCTATTTGTTCGAGACCTTGTGTTTGTTTGCATCTTCCATTTCTGCTTCAAAATGATTTGAAAACCCTTCAACCTTGCTTTTAATGAAGAAGGGGTTGTAATGGTTCTTTATTGATGGATTTGTGCTGAAGTTCTATGATAGGAAATTTTTGCTTTTTTTTTAATAGACAAATGTTAGTTCTTAATTGTTTGTAAATTAGTTCATTCACTAGGGTTAGAACCCTGACCCTTCACCCTTCATTTCCCTTAGCTCACAAAGTGACTGCCCATCCCACCCACTTAGTCACTTACTTGGTGGTTGTGAGTGTGTGTTTTAGGGATTGCTTGTGGTTTCTTCTTTATGCCTTCTTTGCAATTTGTTACTTGCCAATTATTATGGACTTTTGTTATCAAAGTGTAGAGCATAAGTTGAGACTTGATCTATAATTTCAGGTGCCAAGGAAGTTGATAGTTCAAGTTGGAACCTTCTATTGTTTAACATGATTTTGTTAAAAGTTGTTATTTGTAATTGGAAAAGGAACTGAGAAAGAACACTATGTATTGACCATATTTTGTGCCTAGTAGAGTCCACCATGATCAACCACTCATGTTGGACAAACAACCTTTCAGGTTTCCCATGTTGTGAAAGAAAATCCCTTATCTGATTGTAGTTCACCATCTCTAAGAAGTCAATGAAGAGAGTGACACACCAATGGAGAAAGCCTCCACCATCTCTCGTTGCCTTAATAGGTCCATCTTGTTCACCAACATCTACTTCGCCTTCGAACTTTCCAAGGTCTCCCTCAACCTTAGAGCGTCGTCATCTCCCCATCGAGCCCCGAAACACTCCTACATCCTCGTCCTCTGTTCCCATGCATCTTCGTTGTCTCCTTCTTGCTCTGATCTAAAGTACGTTAGTCGTCACGTCTATGAGCCGTGGACAACCACTGCCATCACTTTGCTTTCTAAGGGTTGTGAAACCCTAGCAGAGCAATTCTATGTAACACACACACACACACACACACACACACACACACACACACACACACACACACACACACACACACACACACACACACACACACACACACACACACACACACATAACTGAACTAATGAATGGTTGACCCAGTATTTCAACCGAGAAATCACTAAATCGAGTTTACACTGTTTGAAAATCTAAAAATCATCTATTTATTTAATTTGTAGGAGAAATTCTATGAGGATGAGTCATCACTCGTTCACTCATAAAAGTTGATCCAACCCCTTAATATTTTTTTTTGTTGCTATTAGAATTAAGAAGACCTAACTCAACCTAAAAGCTAGCTTAAGAGTTGAGGGTTGTTCTACCCTTTATAAGCAATTGGTTGGCCACATCTATAAATGTGGGATTTCTAATAGTTACATCCAACCCCGTAAATTGAATTTAATTAAAAATAAATGTTGCACTTAATAGATCTAATCTTTTAGGCATTCAATATGTTTTTTAATTGGCCTATTCTTAGATTACTTCTTTTAAAATATATACTAGTTTTTTTTTAAAAAAAGTTGGGGCCTAAAAATTTTTGGAGCCTAAAGCGATGACTTTACTGGCCTAAGGGTTGAGACAGCCTGTTAAGGAGTACTAACGACAATAATATGTCTCACGCCAGCAATTTCCCGCATAAAAAGGTAGGGACGGTGCTGATCAAGCTCAAGAAAAGGAAGGGCAGAATTATTCGTGAATTATTGATGAATATCTTGAATATGTTCATCGACCACCGTACACTTGGCCGTTTCACGGTGACATCAGGGCTGGCCTGTCTCTTGCGAGAGAAAAAATGACGGGCATTATTGGGAACCATTCTTTGTTTTTCTTCTTTTGGAAATGAACGGAGTGGATTGGAGGACGGTGGTGTATGCTTGCATGGGGTCACATCACACTTGGAAAAAAATTCAGCTAAGTGAATACGACAACACCGTTGATTCAAAATCACCTAATTTATTGCGCAAGTATAGTGAATCATTTTTTTTCTACCAAAAGAAATGTTGCTATGAACTATGAACAAGGGTGTGGCCTACTATCTTCCATGTATTTAGGCTCAGGACAATAAAGCCAAGTCTAATGGTTGTCTATGGAAAGTAATGATAGATAAGGTAATGGCTTAGGACATCATCATATTTATGAGAATTATGATAGTTAATTATGAGATATATTTGTCAATTAATTATACTCTTTATATGATTGATTCTCTCTAGGTTTACAATAGATATAGCAATATATATGAGAATGAGACACATATATCAAGTACACTTTCATTGAACTTGGACGCGCATGCCTAAAATATTGCTCTACGTTTTGGTGAGTGCTAGGCAGTCATGAGTGTGGTATATGGTCTAAAGACCTTGAGAAAATTGGACCTAAAACACATAAAATTTGACTTGTCCCTCTTAAATCCATGTGGGACTTGTTTTTATTTAAACAAAAATTATATTTATTTTAATAGGCTCATGATATAGGCGTTTCTCTTCTTTGTCACATTTTTTTCGTTTTTTATTTTGTTTTTGTAAATCTGCTTTGGGCTCACTGGGCCAGGCGCAGCAAAAACCCAAGAAAGGCATTCAGAATACATTATTTCTCTTATTTCTTACTTCCATTCTCAAAGTTTTTTTTTATATATATATATATATATATAAGCCTTGCATTCTCAAAGATGTCAATCAGAATAAGGTGGTCCTTGACAACCAAAAAACAAAGAATAAGGCAGTCTAATTTGTTCATTATTTTTCTCATTTAACTACAGTCAATTAAATTAGTTCATCAGCTCAATTTAATTATTCTTTCATCCTTTCGTTTGAAAGGAACATTTGCATTGGAGACAGGAATGCAATCTAGGGAATATTATTGATAGAAGTCAAATCTTATAAAATGCCTTCACTTGAACATTCCTACAAAAAGGAAAAATAAAATGTACCATAAAATTGAAAACATTGGCACAGTAGAAGCAGCAACAATTAATGTACAATGAAATCCAAAAACAAAGTTGAAGCTAGCAGCCACAATGTTCATAATTCATCCATGCTTTTTATCATGTTCTCCTCTTGCTTTCACACATTGCTTCACTAACTGTTTGAAACCCTTCTTTGGCTTCTTCACCGTTTTCTTCTCTTCTTCTCTCTTCCTCTCTGCTAGCCACTCTTCTTCTAGCTGCAAACAAAGTTTTCATACAATACATTAGACCCATAAAGCATTATCATACACCTACGGTTAGTGACCATCCAGGTGGATTTACCTTTAGCATCCGATCCTCCACTTGATCGAGCCTCTCTACTAGTGTTCCTTTGACTTCGGTCTCCATCATCACGGTCTCGATCGGACGGCAGTGCTTCTCCAAGCTCTTTGGGGAGAAATCAACGGATGATACACGTCCATCACTTCCACTTGTTGGAGTGGATGCACATGAGCTCTTTGGAGATCGGTTGTACCCTCTGATTTCCTCCATTTGCCTCAACTGCAGTGTATTACTTTTATTATAAGAATAAAATGAAGCATCATCAAATCAAAATAACATCTAACTCTATGGTTCATTGTGAACGAAATTCCCCATAATTTTCAATTTCAGATTAAACTTCCTATTACTCTATATATCATATAAAAATGGTTACTAATCTTGTAAATATTTTATAAGAATTTAGTTAAAATCGATCAATATTGTAAACTATTTGCATACTTAAGTCAAAATTGTTACAGTCTATCCTAAATTCTTACACGAATCAGCTTGGACTATAAAACTTATAGAATATAATCTCCTTTCCTAAGTTAATTAAGATGTATTACAGAAAATTAGTATACCCTCTAAATTAAATTTGGCAAACCATATATATATTTACAAGCTTTTCAGTTTGAATCATAAGAACATATAGAATTTAACATAAGCTTTTTCAATTTCAGACCAACAATAATGATATATACATTTCTTATACACTTCATTTATATCTCTCTCGTCTTAGCAACTATCACATCTTATACTTTTTCTCTTACTTTTTCTTTTCTTCCTATCTCTCTCCTCCTCCATATCTTTTCACCTCATCTTTGAGGTGTGAAGGAACAATCATAGTTATAAAACTCGGACCGGACCGGCCGATTCGACCGGTTGAACCGGGAACCGGACCCCTTACCGGTCCGAGCCATCAATCAGATCGGTCAAGCAATCAAACCGGTATAAACCAGTTTGGACCGGCCGGTTCAGGGGATAAACCGGCGATTCGGTCGGTTTTTTGATGAACCGGTCAGTTTTTTTTTTTTTTTCTGATTTTGCTTTTTTTTTTTGTTAAAACTGTTTTTAATGGTCAAACTGTAATTAATTTACATTTAATGTTAATTATTTGGTCAAATGATATTCAATTGAGAGTTATTTAAAAAAATTGCCATGGCTAGGATTTGAACACAGGACCTAGAGGAGGAAAACTAATCCAAGTTTCCACTACACCACCTTGCTTCTTGTTAGGAAGAATGCATATTATTTTATATATATGATATACTAAAGTTATATTTTAAATTATTATAATTTTTTTAATATAAACCGAGTCAAACAATCGAACCAATGACCCAGTGGTTGAACCATTGACTCATTAACCCAGTGTCTCGACCGAGTCGATCACCGGTTCGAGTCTGATAACACTGGGAACAATTATTCATTTCCGATATCGCGCGGGTAGCCATAATTGATGAGAAATTACTAAATTAGAAGTCTTTTCTCTAATCAAATCAGCTCTAATTTTGGCCTATGCTCTGCTCCTTACTTTCTGAGCTTGAAGTGACCTTAATTAATACTTGGAACAAATTTAAAATTTTCTCTTTCAACTTCTAAAAGAAGAATTTTTAACAATGTTAATTAACATGCAAATAAAAGTGTTAGCTAATTCCAAGATGGCGCACTTACCATGTTATCCAAACGGTCAATCCTGGAGAGAATTGGTTCCTCATGAGTAGTAGCCATTTTCTTCTGTCACTTTCCGGGAAAACAAACAGAAATTATTCTTCTTCAAGAATGAATGAATATCCTCAACTCTCTTCCTCTTATGCAATATGCAGTTTGCATGCCAATGATTCAAGCTATGCGCTTTTGATAAAGGAGGAGAGTGGATATATATTAAAGAATGCAACCATGGTGCCACGTGTCCAACTGTCACTGAGCGATGCTGGTTGCATCTTCTGCCACGTGTAACCATGATGTGTACGGTTTGCATTCCACAGACACGTTGCAGAGGCAAATGCAATGCATGAACTGGTGGAATTAGTAGAATGACACGTGCCACTCACTGCACGTGATTTTACTGGATGTGATATGAAGAATAAAAAGAAGAAGATAGGGATTACAAAATCAGAATAGAATAGCAATTTCTTTCTTACTAGTAATTTGCAAAATTCAGAAATAAAAATTGGATTGAATTTTAACGTAAGGGTTACTTGGTAGTCAAGAGAGATTTTTTTTTCTTAATGTTTTGTTTTGTTTGTTTTTTTTTAAAGTGTTTTGTTTATGTGTATTGGTTAATGTTTATGATTTTAGAAGGGTTGGGGTCGGGATCACCAAATACCACTAAAGAGATTTGATCACCATATCATTACTTAAATATTTTAGGTGTTGGTGTATGAAATATATCTCTTACAAATGATTCATTTCACTCATTTTTAATAATGTCGCACTTCAACTCAAATTAAATTCTTAATACTTTTTTCAAGTGTGAGTTACAATCAAATTATCTATAAGAAATTATGATCATTTTGAATTTAAAATTTATTATAACAATAATTATTATTAATTCATATATAATGTCATAGAAATAAATTAGTTTTTCAATCCAATTTATTACTCATCTTTCACTTTCTTCTCCTTCTCCTTATCCTTCTCTGAGAAGGACAAGAGAATGAGAATGAGAATGTTATTTTAACTATTGATGTGATCATGTTAATTTGAAAATTTTGATAGAACCTTTTGATCTAAATTTTTTGGCAGTTTGTGATTTTGATCTTGCCAATCATTAAATCAACTCATTCACACAAGGAGGAGAAAATCTAAATCAAGAACAGTGCAAGTGCAGGGGAACATAAAACTTGCTTATACTTGCATTAAAACCCAGAACCCCGACCCACCGCAACTTCATCTAACACATTGCAATTCCTGTTGGGAATTCAAGTGCGAGTAAGTCCTACATTGGAACTTAAGGATAAGTTTGAGTGGTTTATAAGTGTGAGGACCCATACACCCATTACCTTAAGGTTTTGGGTTAAAGATGTGGTGTCTGATCCACTTATGGGTTGCTCAAAGCCCGATGTAGAGTTTTATCTCCCAATTTTTAAACCATCTCCTTTGTCTTTGACAAAAAAAAAACCACCTCATTTGTTTGGGTCTTTCTTTAGCCCAACAATTCTCACCCACCACAATTTAGAAACCCAGCTCCCCTCCATGCCCATCGCAACCCCACCCCCAAAAAAGCCATAACCCCCACCGCAACCCCAACCCACCATACTCGCCGTTACTATGGAGACATATTGACATGGAAGAGAGACAAATTACCCATTTTTTCTTCACATTCAAGCCATTAGGGGAGGTCACGGGTGGAGGGTAAGGGAATGAAGAGATTTGTAGGGTGAAGGGTCAGGGTTCGAATCCTGATGAATGAACTAATTTACTAACAATTAACATTGGTCTATAAAAAAAATATGGGGAGATCACAGATCTAGGAGATTTGGGTTCTTAAAGATTCTGGGTGGTGGATCAAGTAGATTTGGAAGATGGATGATGATGAAGAAGAGATGATGAACGAAGGCTGAAGGCTAGAGGATCGATTTGAAGGGTAAAGAATGAACGGGGTGAGGGAGAGCACGAGAGCGAGGTGATGAGATTGAAATGAAGAAATGATGATGATGATGAAATGATAGTGAGGTGTAGATGAAGAAGATAAGGGTTTTTAATTAATTTTTATGTTAATTAATATTTTTTGTATTTTAAAAAGAGAAAGATAAATTACTTCGAAAATTAGTTAAAATAAATAACAAAAAATCCACAACACCTTATTAATTGGCGTGGCAGTGTCACGTAGGCTCAGCAGCGACACATGGAAAATACAAATTGATGAGCCCCTATCACTTAATTCGTTGACCATGATGCGAAAAATTAGTCTCACAAGTCTTGACGGTTGATTGTGATGGTACCTAAAAAAAGAATTAGATATTTATTTTAATATATTTGATTTTGCATTAAACATGTATTAAATCTTCAAGGATTTTATTTTTTTTGAAAGTTCAAGGATTTGATTCAATACAAGTTAAATGTCTATTAAATTTCAAGCATTTCATATTCAACACACATTTAATCACTTTTTTGACGGGCTTGTCAAATTCTTAACTCTGTCTTACACACTCTCTCACACACATAACCTCTTCGTCTTCCCCTCCAAATCCAATTGTTTAGGGTTTGATCTTGTAGGCAAGGAGGGTGAGAAGAAGCATTCAAAATTGGTGATGGAGTCTTCTTCTTCTTCTTCTTCTTCTTGTGAACCCAATTTTACCTTCGCTTTCAACGATGTGCATTACTCCGATAGGGTTCTCCGTATTGAGATCATTACTGACCCGGTTTATTCCCAACCTCAATCAGATTGCCACCGTAAGAGGAAACGCCAAAACGGTAATTCCGTCATATAATGTAGTATAAGTACAACTTAGTAAGTGATTCTCATATACTCTGAGTGTTTTGAGAAATTTATTGCAGTATAAGTGATTCTGATGGACTCTAAGTGATTATTAAGTGATTCTCAATGTGTGTTCTGTTACTTGCAGTTTTGAATGAGAATCAATCTGATATGGATGATGGTGAGACTTGTGTAATCCCTTCTGGTATATACTTAATTTCTATATAATGTAGCTATTTCAATTTTATTAGACCATGTTCTTTCTGCATGATGATTCACACTTTTAATATAGATGATGAACATGCAAGCTGCAGTGGTTCAAACTGGATGGTGCATTGCTCTGCAGCTACTGTTGTTCGAGTTAAAACACTGCATCATGCCAAAAATATAACATCCCGCCAAATAGTATTTTCTAAGAGATAAAAAGAATAAAAAAGTGTACATAGGTAATTTTTTTCTCAAAAGTATAAAATTTCTTGAATTCATAAGGAGTTGAGAAACAAATCCTTTGCTACGTTGACAAAAAAAAATCCTTTGCTACTGTACTGATACGGGCGTATCAGCTTTATGATGTATTGGGCTTCTCATTATTTGTACAGTTATTGGGCCGGGCGACCCATGATCCCAAGCGGGTCAAAATCATGTTATAAATATGAAACACCACCCAAGCGGTGGGGGATCCAACTCTTTTACACAATTTCTGACTTTCTCTCTTCCTCTCTTGGCTCTCTGATTTGCTTAGCCCTTCTTCTTTAGTTCTATACCGGAACATTGGCGCCCAACATTGGCGCCCACCGTGGGGCTAGGTAAAATTTCCCTACTTCTACAAATCTCATCCGTCTCCGGATCATCATAAGCTTTTCTCTAACCACCAGTTTCATCCTTCTTTTCCACCGCCAATCCCCTTCTCTGAACTTGCAATCGCCGACCACCATCCCATAGAAATCCTTCGTGGGTTATCTACATCTGAAAAATGAAGCAAAGAAATTGGAAGAGAAAGAGTGGGCGAGAGAAGAGAGCGAGGGATCATGTATTCGCGGGTTAGAACCGTCGCTGGAACCCTCAAATTGGCCACCAAACTCTTCTCTTCATCCTCAATCACCACCACCAACACTTCCGCCACGCCTTCTCAAACTCTCGCAGCACTCCGGGCTCGCCTGGCGGAAGAGTCGTCGTCGAACTCAGATTTCATTGCGCTGAAATCCGGTGACGGTTACTCGGTCGAGGTCGGTACCAAGAAGAAGAAACTGCACAACCGCACCTTAGGAGATGAAGCCACCACTTTTGAGTGGAAACCGCCCACTCAATTTCAACCGCCATGCCCAGAATTTAAACGGCCATTCTCAACTGCTAACTCAGAGTTGCAACCGTTCATGTTGTCTCAACCGCCACCTCTGGATCAAGCCAAATTGATTCAGGACCATTCAAACAGATCCTTATGGAGAAATGGATCAGATCAAGAAGAAGTAGTGGAGAATCAGAATGGCACGCCAACTGTTCGATGAAATCGGTGAACGATTTCGGCACTTCAACTTTGCATATGAGGCAATCTCAACACGTTTCCTGCGGCGATGGAGTTATGGCAAACACGTTTGCTGCGGGGACGTTATTACGGCGAATAAGTTTTTGCTTTTGGCGGTTGAAGCTTGGCGAGCAAGGGTCGCCGACGTTAAAGTTCAGTGGCGAGCAAGTTGTCGCCGGTATTCAAATTCGGCGAGCAAATGTTACCTATGGTTCAGATTAGCGAAAGGATCCTTTTGAACGTGAACCTAGTCTATGGCGGTGGCGAACAGGATGCGGGAAACCAAGAAAATTCAAGCATATTGTTTAGGATCGCCCAAAGAAGATTCTGGCTTTTTGGATTATTTCTTTGTGTTTTGTTTCCTACTCTCCTTTGATTGTTTTTGCTTTAAGACTGATATCTCCATTTTTCTCATGGCATATGGTGGACCACACTTGATGGAGCGAGGCAATGGAAAATCAGAGTTGCATACTAACTGTTTGACAAAATCGGTGAACGATTTCTGCATTTCAGTTTTGCATATGATAACAAAAGATCAACTCAAACTCAACTCCCTGATGCGCCTGCAATTTCTACTGGTTTATTCTTTCCAGACCTTATCACATTGGCTCTCATTTTCTTTCATGATTCTATTTTGGTTTTATTACCTGCTATATGCTTGATAAATCTCCTATGTGAATTTCAAGAAACAAAAGCCAGATGGGTGACAATTTAATCCTTTGAGCCTAATTCCTAGTGAATCTATTTCTGTTTATGATTGCCCTATATTGGTTTGGTGAATGCATATGCCGCAAGTTTGCTTTGAAAATAACCTGCATAATTAAAATTTTGGTTCCAATATCTAGTCCAAGTTTGCTTCTTGATTAAAACACTGTCTCTGCATAATCTGCCAGTTTGCTTGTTTGCTTTTTGCCAGTTTATGTAGCAGATAGTGTTCTGTTTTCTTATCATGTGGTTTTTGTTCATAAGCATGCCTGCTATCTGGTTCATTCCTTGCCCATTTGAGTAGTTTAAATATGAACCTGCACTTATTTGCATCCGAACATGAAACTTGGCAGTTAACTTCCTAATTAGAGGTGTTTGATTTTATAACTATTTCTTTTTCATGTGATCTGGTTATTATGAGGGATAAGGCGTTGTGTTTTGAAATGTGTATCAAGTATAATCATATGTTTTGGTGCTGGTTTGGAACTTAGTTTACTACAACTAGTTAATTTATTTGAGTCCTCAAAGAATATGTTGATTTAATGATGACCTACTTGTTTGTATGAATCTGTATGTTACCTTCTGCTTCTTTACAGGCATGTAATAATTCTGGTTTGAGTTTTCTTTTGTGTTACATGGCATAAGTCTCTAGTTTATTCTATTCTAATTAAGCCTTGCAATCTGTCCTCATACTGTTGCATCTTCTTACCATTTTTATTTGTTTCATGAGCTCCACTTGAAATTTGAGGGCCAAAACTCTCCACCTTAAAGAAGGGGCATCGGAGTTGGCAGCAACTAATCTAAAAGCTGGTCACATTTTGAGGAATGCATGAAATCTGGAGCTGAGATAACGCATTGGGTTTGCATAATTTCTGAACTTATCTTCCTTTATGCTGTCGTAATATGGTTGAATGGTTGATGTCGAAAATGAACTTATAATACATGTGCATGACTCATTTGCAAATTATTGAAAATTCTATCATGCTGGTTTTTAGTCAAAGTTTCTGTCATATTTTGGATTCAATGAATAACATAGCTTGCCCCATGTGATCTATCTTAAAATAAGTATGCAAATGATACAAGCATGATCTATCTTCATACTTAGCAAATGGTTTTATTTGTTGAAGTTCAATGAATTAGAAGATACAATGATTATTTGTGTTTAACGAGTACCGCATGCCTCTTCTATTGTGTTGATTTGCTATTTTCCTGTGAGTAAAGCTCCATCTTGAAAATTGAGGCATACCATTCAAAGTTTTGTGAAAATGTATGAAAGTTGTATATGAAGGTTATGAAAATTCTTTTGCATTCTGGAAATTGATTTCAGTTTTCAAATTCTGATGAGCTCATGGTTTAGCTCGGAAGACTCTTCCATAAGCGGTTTGTTTTCATTGCTGCATACCTGTTTGGTGATATGATTTTCACTGCCTGTGTTTTATGTGAGAGAGAAATCATGATTTTGTGGAATATTTGTACCACTAGGTTGCTTCCACCTTGATTTTAGATCTGATTGCTTTTTGAGATATGTTGGGAACAATGAATCCCAGTTTGAAGTGTGCTCAAAATGTGCCTACCATATATTTGATAAGTTTTCTATGTGAGTTCAAAAGAAGTTCAAGAAAGTATAACTTTGCTGTTTGAAAAAAAAGTTACCCTGAGTTCTTGACTTTGTGTTGGTTATCAAGTGTTTCTGATGCTATGCCTTATATTATTTGGCCAGCTTTCATGTTAAACTGCCATTTCACTTAGAAAACTTTAGGTTTGGGTGTTGTGTGTTTGAGTTTGATCATAAGAAGTGTTCCATTGTGTTTTTGCTGCTTAGTTTAGTAATTGAGAAGACTCATTCATAATACTGAGAAAACTAATTTCTTTAAGGTTTTGGATTTTGAATATTGTTCCTGTACAATTTGCATGTTTGTTCGCTTCTTACATGTTTTGATATTGTCAATGTTATATTATATTTTATCTCATGCTAACAAGGTGATGAGTTGACAGGTGATGAGTTGACTAAAAACAGTCAAAGCATAAAACATTATGTACAGAAAATGAAAGGAGCAACAGGTATGCACTCTTTTCTCTACCCCAGGCGGGAGAGTTTTTAACGAGGCATAACCTTTTAAAAAATGTTCAAGGGCGTAACATTTTATTTGTATGCACTCCTTTCTCTACCCCAGGCGGGAGAGTTTTTAACGAGGCATAACCTTTTAAAAAAAATGTTCAAGGGCGTAACATTTTATTTGTATGCACTCTTTTCTCTACCCCAGACGGGAGAGTTTTTAACGAGGCATAACCTTTTAAAAAAAATGTTCAAGGGCGTAACATTTTATTTGTATGCACTCTTTTCTCTACCCCAGGCGGGAGAGTTTTTAACGAGGCATAACCTTTTAAAAAATGTTCAAGGGCGTAACATTTTATTTGTTCCCATGGCGGAAACATATCAACTAAGGTCTATCAATTGGGCGACGTCAGACAATTGAGAAAGAGTAAGTCTCTTAAAACAAGAGCATTTGACCACGAATTCATAAGCACAGCCTTAAATTGGATTTAAGCTTGTCCAAAATAAGCACAAGTCTCCACGCGAGCATACTAATGAAATCAAATGTGAGACTTTGATTTCCATGAATAACTAAGTCAAGAAATGAAAATTTTGACTAAGTTATATATACAAAGGCCTTATGATTCCAAAGTAGTTGATTGATATAAAATTCTCCAAAATCTGTGAGATTTGATCAAAAGTTATTTTACTATATACGGTAAAGAAAGATGAAATGGTTCTGAAGAAAGGTTAGTAAATGGAAATTTTGATAAGTTATATTTTTGAGCTTTGATATCTGAGGCTATATTTTTCAGTTTTGATGATTTCGTGAAATAGTGTGTTAATTGGTTTATGATAGTCATATTCGAACTCTTTAGTTGGGCGATATTAAACAATATCGTCCTTTGGGCGATATTAAACAATATCATGTGTTCCATGTTATTGATTTACATTTAAGTCTTTAACTTTTATTTTGTTTTGTTCAAGTTTCAAATTATTGTGCATTATTACTTGTGGTATTATGAGAGCAGGTTGTAATCATGGTTTAGGGGAAGAAAAAATTATTCATGATAATGACAATGAGGCTGTGATTGATGCGAAGAGACGATTTGGGTCAACTTGCACACGCTACACAAAGATTAAGAAGTAACAACAAAAGTTGAAATGACAAAGGAATGACTACTTAGTTTTTATGCCTTTTAACTTTTGATTTTGGAGCCTGTGTGCCCATTATTTCCATTGCACATTTTGGGCGTGTCAATTACTTGTTAGTCTTTGTGTAGTGTTGAATGAGTTGATTACTTGTGGGCTCGAAAAGAAGACACACTTCGTCTTAAAGCTTTTAAGACTTGGTGTCTTGTGGGCTTGTGTACTGATACGGGCGTATCAGCTTTATGATGTATTGGGCTTCTCATTATTTGTACAGTTATTGGGCCGGGCGACCCATGATCCCAAGCGGGTCAAAATCATGTTATAAATATGAGACACCACCCAAGCGGTGGGGGATCCAACTCTTTTACACAATTTCTGACTTTCTCTCTTCCTCTCTTGGCTCTCTGATTTGCTTAGCCCTTCTTCTTTAGTTCTGTACCGGAACAGCTACAATGCTAAAGAAAGCGAAAACGAAATACAACCATACCTAAAGAAAGTGCATATGGGTATTGTTACTGAAATTGTTCAATACATATTTGTCTCGGCATTGTGTTTGTTACAAAAAATCTATTTGGACTGGCATATGATCCGGTTTCAATGGATTGAATAAGGTGAATATGAACTTCTGTATTCCATTCGGGGAAATGATGATGAAAGTAATATCATTGTAGCACATGGAGGCGGAAGACAGAGAGGTTGGCGGCAAACTCAGAGGAGACGGCCGTGGAAAAAACAAGGTGGACAGTCATAGAAGATGACTGAGGTAGAGTGATAGGCAGAGGCGATGGTGCCACTAAAAACATTACAACCTGTTTTTTTTTTTAACAATTTTGCAACCCGCTAGAGCATGTGAGATTTACTGGTTCAAAGTTACATCACTAAAAACTAATGCATATTATGTAAACCCCTCTCTAAGGGGAATTAGATTTCTCACCCCCTCATTTAGAATTGTCACCCCATTTAAAAGTGGGGAAAAACCAAAATTGTCCCTCCGTGTTTTACTCCGGAGGTTGAACATTCAGACTCATCCAGAACTTCAACTTTCGGACTCTGTTAATATTAGAACAGAATTCATATTCACTTTTAGAAAAGAACAAAACATCAACGCTCGGAGCTCTCAAGACGTGCGACCCAGAAGCGATCCAGAAGCGACATTGAGGTACCCAAAAGCGACCAAGAATCGCGACCAAAAGGGTATTGTAACCATGTCTGTTTGTCCCATATTATTGTCACTGCATTTTCATGTTTTTGTTTTTGTGACAGTATCTGGTTTGAGAGATCTGAATCTTGAAGTTTCATATTAATCTAGTACAACAACTCTCGGACGTCTTAAAAAGGGGGTGGCAAATTTTATTATCAACCAATCCGAACCTTAAAGTCCCGGAGAGATTCGAAACTTATAGTCCTGGATCACTATCACTCTTACCAGATGCAGTATTGTTATTTTGCTTTACTTTTCAAATGCTTAACTTGGATTATGTATTGTAATTTTGTTTAAATTGAATTATGTAACTTTTCAATTTTAAAATCATGTTATTTTTGCTGCAATTGAACTAAAGTCATGCTATTTTAACTGTAATTAAAGCTTCCGAACTTATAACTCTCGGACTAGTCCAAAACATCAACAACTGAACTGATATAGAGGTTTAAGTCCCGGAGGGTAGTCCCGACATTTTTTTAAAAAGGCTAGGATGGCAATTCTAAATAATGGGGTGGGAAATCTAATTCCAAGCGCTTATATAATATATAGATATATGTATAGCTTCTCCACTGAAACAAACTGGAATGTCTATTACACTTGCAACTCCAAAAATTCACGTTACACACTTCACTTCTAATTTGAGTTCCCTTTCTGTATATGCTACAAACTGCCCATAATTTAAAGCTACATGCACATACATAAATTCTACAACATATATAATTACAATCCAAACACACAATGGACTTGTTTGGTCTAGCAGTTAATTCCACACTCCTCAACCTTAGGACCGGTGACTCTTGTGGTGAACGGATCAACTCGTACCCATAACAGAGAGAAAATGGATGCAAGAAGAATGGACCAGACCACCACAATGGTCGGTGTTCGGTTCTGCCGTCCCATGAGACCTTTGAGGAAGGGGTAGAGATGGATGATGACCCAAAATGCAAAGAAAAGCTTACCAAAGAGGGGACCCCATGACTGGTAACCACTGTTAATGGCATAGGAAATTCCAGCAACAACCCCAACCAAGTTTATTATGAGAAGGGTTGTGGGGGGTATGAGAAGGGTTGTCCATTTAAACAAGTAGAGCTCTGCAGAGTCGCCATCTTCATCTGATGCCTTGGAGGTGACAGTGAAGTTGGTGTCAATTCCAGCGAGCACTTTGAGTAGACCTTGGAACACAGCAAAGAGATGTGCTGACACACCACCAATAACCCAGAATTGTTCATTCCTCCACCACTCATCAATTCCAACACCACTCCACCTCATCTCAAGGATCCCAGTTGCAAAAATGGAAAGAAAGAGAGAGATAAACCATATACTTGCAATGTTGCTGATCTGCAAACAAAAACAAGTTTGGATATTGCATTACATAAGCAACATGTTGAAAACAATGTGTTTTTTTTCAATTCACAAGGTCATGTTCATGAGAGTTCTTAGTATTCGCCTATTCGGGCTAGGCCAAGATTGGCAAAGCCTTTATAAGCTCTATTGTCTTATCTCTAGTCGATGTGGAATCTCAATAAGGGTAATTTCTTGAAAGAACATGGGAGATATTTTTACAACATGTTGGCCTTTATCCCAAATAAGTGTTTTTCAAATGGTAGGACAACTCTCACCCCTAAGCTAGCTTTTGGGGTAGTTTCAGGAAAGAACATGGGAGACTTTTACAATATTGGAGATCCTAGTTAATGTGTTACTAATTTTGGATGAAACCAAGAGAAAGATTGATTAAAATTGATATTAACCATTTATGAATGTCTTTAATCACTTGTTTAGTTACTGAAGTATGTTTTATAGAGAAATAAATAACAAACCTGGGGAATGATGAACTTGTTGGTCAGAAGGCAGACAGCGGGCAAGGTACAATACATGAGAAGGGGAATGGCAGTGATTGGATAGATTGTGGTGTTCACATATGCAAACCGTTCGAGCCACTTTAGTCTTCCACCATAACCGTACCAGATGGGACAATGTCTGCTTAGTAGAATTTCAACAGATCCTAAAGCCCATCGAAGTACTTGGTTTAGACGATCCGAAAGATTGATAGGAGCAGAACCTTTAAATGCTGGGCGCTTAGGCATGCAGTATATAGACCGCCAACCTCGGGCATGCATCTTGAATCCAGTAAGAATATCTTCTGTGACAGAACCATAAATCCATCCTATCTGTAGAACAGAAGACAAAGTAGTTTAACTTTCAAGATAATTACATGAATGCATCCTATTTTTTAATATCAACGAGTCATTGCAGCACCAATATTCAGTGTAAACATCTATTGAACTAAACAGTGAGATACAATCTGTTGGTCTCTGAATGCACTAACCTGTTGGGAATAATATGCTCAATTCAAATAATTAGAAAGAATGGGAACAAAATCAAACATGAAATATTATTCAACATAAGATAAAACCACACCTCTGTTCCCCATTCTGATTTATCCTCATATCCACAGCTGATAACATGAATAGCCTCCTTAAGAAGAATTTCTGGAGTAGCAGACTGAGGAACACCACCATTCTCCATCAGCGTAGAGGCTACGAAAACAGCAGACTGACCGAATCTTTTCTCAAGGCTCATTTGTGACATAAGTAGTGATTTCTCATCATCAAATCCAGTCCCTGAAAAAGTTGTATGAGAAGAAACAGTCTAATTAGTGAAAGCAAATTAGTCAATTGCTAAAGAACAGTAATGCCACCCCAAGAGGTTAAAGCAGGAAAATTTGTACATGTCTGATCAGGTAAAAACACTTTCAACATGTGACGATCAATTAAAAATATGAAGCAGATTTGAAGCTCTCACAGAAGCAGGAAAGCAAGTCACAGATCTCTATTTTAGCAATGCAAAATGACAACAAAACTAAATGTGAAAAAAATAGATTGAGTATATGCTTTTGGTGTGAACGAAAACGTGATTTCACATATCATGGTATCAATGAAGATAGAATTTGCCACATTGAATTCAATGTGGATCGGAGAAGCAAGATTTTACCGCGGTAAGTTTAACGAGGATCCACGTTGAGTTCAATGGAAATCCAAACACGCATTGAATGGTAGACCTATCAAAGCAATCTAAAGAGGAGCCAATTAAAAACATTGACGGGCCTACCTTCTACTCCTTCTTCTATATCCTCGAGACTGAAGATTGGCACGGTTGGGTCTACATGCTTGCTAGACTTTTTCTTGTCTGATCCCTTCTTATTAGATTTTGAGCTCTTCTTTCTATCTCCACCAAATAGCGATGATAGCAACCCAGGCTTTTTATGCTTGGGTTTAAGAGGAGGTTCATAACCATATAAAGCAGTCCTGTTGAAGACACACCCAGTACCCACATAAACAGGACCTTGAATGCCATCCAAACCTCTCAAGTTTATCTGTTAAGGAAGTTTCAAGATTGAGTAAGTATCAAAAAGAGGTTTTAATCCCATATGGGGCAACAAGAATAAAAAGTAACAAAAATCAGATAATACGAGTATGGTTAAAGAAACTTAGTTACTTACATCAAAGAAAACAGTATTACGATTGGCATATCGATCATTCCTATCAATACCATCAAACCTCTGCGGAAACTGGACATAGCAAACATTTTTACCAAGGTTAGGATCCATCATAAAGCACATTGCTTCTCTCAAGGCCTTGCTGTTGTTTATGTAGTGATCACAATCAAGATTCAATAAAAAAGGTCCATTGGTAAGGACTGCAGATACTCGAACCTGCAAAAGTTATATGGGTCACCACCAGTTATAAAAATATTTCCATGTACATGAGGGAGATAAGTAACATTCACATTTTCAATTGTAAATGACACTCACAAGGGCATTCATGGCACCGGCTTTCTTGTGATGTTGGAAACTTGGACGCTTTTCACGAGAAACATAGACTAAACGTGGAAGTTCATTACCATCAGAGTCAAGTCCACCACTTTGGCCCAAGAAGACCTGCGGATGAAATAGAATGCAATATTGATAAATGACATGCTGGAGATAAGTGCTTATTAATAAGTAATTAGCTACAGAAAGTTAGAAATTCACGCACAAACAAAATAGAGTCCACAAGAGTAACATGTGAAAACAGTTTGCTATACAAATGTTTTCATCACTAAAAATGTGGCATGCACTCTATCTAGGAACAAAATAACTTTGAGAGATGGCTTCAAAGCTAATAAATGAATAACAGGTTGTAAGAAGTGATCATCATCACGAGAATTCAACCAACCTGGATCATTCCTGGATGGTCTCTGGTGTTATTTCCCGGCCATGGGGTACCATCTTGCATCACCCACCCTTCTTCGGGAACTTTCAATGCCTTCGCAACCAGTCCATTAATACGAATTTTAAATTCTTCATATTCTCTCTAAAACATAATAGGGAAGTGAAATTAAAAGATACCCTTGCAGAATCCAAAACTAATACAAATAAAACGAATGCATGCAAACCCAACTGAATAACACAGTTGTGAGTCAACCTGTTACCTTCATTGCTCTACGATCCTTGACAAATGATGGATGAACCTTATCTTTCAAATAATCAATCTTCAGCGCAAAGTACCACTCAGGTGCACGGGGTTCAATGCTATACTTTTTGGCGAAAGGAACCCATTTCCTTGCGAACTCTGATGTCTCAGCAAGTGCTTCAAATGTCAACATCGCAGCACCATCATCAGAGACATAGCAGGAGACCTTATCCACTGGGTAGTCAACTGCAAGAATAGATAGTACGGTATTGGCGGTGACAAGTGGGGGCTCCTTTAATGGGTCAACCGTACTAACAAAAATGTCAACAGCTGCAAGCTGTGACGGTTCTCCTTCCCGATCATATCTGCAACACACAAGGATTTTGTATTAAAAGAAAGTCAGGGTGAAAAAAGAAAAAATACATGCCACATGTCATGATTTCTTGACCACAAGAACAGTAAAGTTTAAACTCCCTACCTTAGCGCGAGCCTGTCAAGATATGTTTCACGGTTTACAGGAAGCCACTTAGGGAATTGATCCAATATCCATGATATGGCAAACCAAATCTCACAAATGACAGATATCAACCACAATGCATATGCGTTGGGCACTGGATTTGTTATTCGATAATGCAAAAAGATGCAAAGGATAATCAGCCGCAGAATAATGACCATACGATATGGATTTATTCTTGATGACGGAACGGAAACCTTCCTGGAAAGAGGTTGTCGAGCTTCGTCATTCCTGCATAACAAAGAATTTGAGTTCACAAACAAGAGACTTAATTGAGCAAATATGCTTATTCAACAACTGAGAACTATAAATAACTTATATACAACAGTGGTATTTACCAAATCTTCCTGGTATTAGTAATGATATATTACCATATTAGATTCTTAACTACTGAAGAGCAAAATAACAATAAATATGGTATAAATCACAGACACTAAAAATAGGCATTTGATGCTGCGAATAGAAATGGAGCCGCACTAAAGAAAAATACTCACAACAGAGAATCATCGACAAGCACATCAGTACTGGCATCAATATCTCCAGCTCCTCTTTCAGAAGCAGCCTGGCCAGTGCTCATTGGAACAACATTCTTTTCTTGCTTCATCTTCCAGCCATCAACCCTTTCTTTCCATGCTACATTGCCCAATCCTCCTGAATCCCCGACCCTGATATTTGCTGCACGGGAATATAACCAAAAAAACTCAAATCACAATCAGATAAAGAAAAATTGATGAAAATGGGCATGGTGAGAAGGATCAGAGAATTACGAGATTGATTAACATCAGATGAATAAGGAAGATTATGGACACGCTTCCCGCCACCAGCTGTGGGAGATGCCATCGAGAGCCTCTCAGGTGAGCCTGCAGAAAACTCTCCAGAGACCTGAAATTGAAGATTTTACCAAATTTCGTTCAGATACCTAAAATTAAAGGAGAAAGTTGCACTCTTTTTAAAAAGGGAGGTGGAGAACACTTCATGAAGGAAGCAAATTGAATGACCTCTTGTCCACTGGTCAGCCGAGGAATGTGGTTGTGAGAAACTTCCTTGTCGTAATTTGGAGCACCAACCTCCTCTGATCGCCCATATGTTAATTGCCAGCCCAACATACGCTCCGAAATCTTCTGCTTTTGGTTTTGATGTTCTGAATCATAATTGAAGTCACTAGCACCATCATCAGCACCACCCTCCTCTTCACTGTCTCCAAGAATTGCAGGACTTCCTAGAATCAATTAAGTAGTTTGATTACAGATGGAAATATCTAAACTACAAATGAAATATTCGATAAACTATCTATCCACTTGGAATATTTGGAAATACCCCTGAGAAGTAAAGAAAGAGAGCGAGTGATCTACACCTAACCAACACTAAGCCCGTTCCGATGCTGACCAAATAGCACTTATCAGTGCTTATCGAGTGCTTTTTTTAGTAGATAACCAAATAGCACTTATTAGAGCTTATCTAGTGTTCTTGTTTAGTAGATAAGCTCTAATAACTGTTCTTTAGTCCGCATCCAAACGGGCTCACTGCCTTGCTTGTTCACTCCTAAAGTGTATTAAGGTTTAAGTGCATTATTTAGGTCAAATCGCTTCCAAGGGAATTTCATGTTTTTCAAGTGTATTACAATGTTAACATTTTTTTCATGAAAAAAAAAAATCATTAAGAATCTCATTACAAAGAATGATCCTCCCCAATGTGTGTCACGAAAAGCTTAACGCCTATTTTCAAATCACATGCTACGCAATTCATGAATATTAAAATCTAGAAATCTTAATATGCAGCTTCACCACCACAGATCACAACATTATAGCTTCATTTATTTACCTTTGTGCCTCTTGTACCGGGTTTTGCACTGAGGGCAAGACTGATTCCCATCTTTCCTCTCATACTCATAACAAGGCCTGCAGACAGGGAAAGCACAAACATCACAAGCAATGAATGCTTCACCATCCACAGTCTTCCCAACATTATCACTACAGATCTGACACACTTGGGCACCCGATGTTGTAATTGGCTTTGCCTGAGCAACAAAAAATGGCATCAAAAAAGTGTCACCAAACATCAACCAACCCCACCTCAATAGAATCATTTAACATTTGAAGAAATCAAATATTAAAAAAAAAACTTGTTTTACTCACCCCAGCTTCCCCTTCTGACTCCATGGCCTCTGCTTAGCTCTTCCCAAATTTCAATAAGGGATCAAATGGTAGTTCAAGCCACACTCATCACTTAGCAACTTTCCACACTTTCTGTTCCTCTCCTCTGATCAACTCCTAACTCAGAAGCAGCTTCCTTTATTGTCTGCAGAATTTGAAACTCCAAGGCTGAGATAACATCAAAAAATTCTATCTACCTTCCAACAAGCATTCTCAACAGTTATACATAGCGGAGATAACAAAGCAATATCCTAATCACACACAATAAGCCAAAAAACCAAAAAAAAATGCAATTTTTCATCGATAACATCGCACAACATCAACTACAGAAACAATAGTCATGCTAAATCCTCAACTTGGTGATAGTATCAGAAAAAGACCCGATTGCCATTTCTGATACTTTCCAAACAGCAACCAAACATGATAAATCTGCACATGCACGCAAAACCCACCTCAAAAAATAAATCTTTTCCATTAAAACAGATAGATCACCAGGAATCCGAACAAACCCAGATGAATTTTTGGACAATGAAGCCAAATCAACACAAAATATCAAAACTTGTCAGCTCCAAAAAGAGAGAGAAAACAGAACCAACCCAAATGGAAATAAATAGACAGAGAGTGAATGAGAAAGAGATAAACAAAGGGTAACACACCTACACACTCTCTCTGTGACTGTGTGAGTAGTGGTAGCCAGCCACCACAAAGGTTGAAGGTGTTATTGCAATGTTGATGTTTATGTGTATAGCTGGAAATGAATAATGAGTGAAGAAGAAGAAAACGACAACGTAACAAGTACTCAATCACCGACAGCTCTCAGATATGCAAAGAGACAGTATGATATTTTGATCAGACGGCCACACATTTATCCTACAATGAATCCAACATTTATTCTTGGAAGATCTTAGGTTTAATTGCACTTTTCGTCCCTGATCTATACCCCTTGTGCAATTTTGGTCCCCTTTATTTAAAACGAGCAATTTTGGTACACTAAAGATCAATTTGTGACAATTGGGTCCTTCAATCAGTTTCCGTCCAATTCCAAACAGATTTTTCATACGTTGCATTCATTCATGACGTGGCCCTGGCACATTTTACCACATAGATGCCACTAGGACTCCACGTAATAAAAAGTAAAATTAATTAAAATTTAAAAATTATTTAACTTTAATTCTAATCAAATTCTTGATCTCTAATCGACCTCCATCTTCATCTGCAATGAATTAACAACAGCAAAAAAAGTCTGGAAACAAATTTAGAAGCAACACCAACAAGTTATAGGAATTTCAGGAACATACACCCACGTGAAAAAACCAAAAAAATTATCCAGAAAAAATAACAAATCTAACATCAACCATTATCTTCATGTTCATCTGGAAAACATCAAAATCTTTTCCCATTACCCAGAAAACCACCCCGAAAACCCCTTCTCACCACCGCTCCGATCTCCGCCGGTCGCTGCATCACCATCAGACCTCCAACACGCTACTACCTCATGCCCTGCCGAGCCACGCCATGTTGAGGGGTCGTGGAGCATCGCTGCCAAATCAAAAAATTAAACCCTCATCTCCCATCCACCCTATGCAAACCCATAAAGAGATTGTGGGATTGAGAAAGAAAATAGGGGAAGCTTGCGGCGGAGATGAGGACGAATTGAAGGATCTGAACAGCTCCTTGCCGTACTCGCGCGAGCAAGTTCGTTTCCCTGTTGGATCTGGTTCCCCAAGACAAGCAAAACGGGAACAAAAAGTTGCAGATCCTGAAGTTAATAACCAGAGGGTGAAGATGGGGTTGGGGGTGTGAGGTTGGGGATGGGGGCTGTGGCGCGGTGTGAATAATTAGCTGGTGGAGATGTAAAAAATTTTAGCAGCAAATTGAACTGGGTAATGTGAAAAATGAAGAAAAAAGTGAAAATGATGATAAGATGAGGAGGGGGGAGGATGAAGATGCACGATGGAGGATACAGGGGAGTTAGGATGACGGTGGCTGGGGGAAATTGGGATTAGGGTTCTATATTTTTAATTTTATTATGTATTTAATTTTTTTTACTTTATTTATTTTATTTATTTGATGATGTGTCATTCATGGTGGTGTAATAAGCAAAAAAAGGAATCAAAATAAGAATATTCCGTTTAAAATTGGATGGAGGCTAACAGTGGACCTAATTGTCACATTCTAATTTTTGGTGTACCAAAATTGCTCCTTTTAAACAAAGGGGATCAAAATTGCACAAGGGGTATAGATCATGGACGAAAATTGCAATTAAGCCAAGATCTTAATATTAATTTAAAAACGTTTGCATAAAATAAAATAAGGCAAGTAATAAGTACTGAGATAGTGATGATAATAAATTAACAAAGAATAATGTTACTCACACACCTCTCTTTTGAGGTGTGTGAGGTGGAATGATGAGAAAAGATAGGAAGAAAAGAAAAAGTAAGAGAGAGAAAGTATGAGATGTGATAGATGGTAAGAGGAGAGAGATAGAAACAAAAAGAGGTGGAAATGAAGTGTTTTAAAAATGAGGTGTGTATATATCATTACTCATTAACAAATATTGAATATATAATAAAGGAATGGTTTTAATATTTTTATTTTTTGTGGCGTTGAAGTATTGTTCTTGAGAGTCCAGATGGGTGGACTGACGTTGTCTCACTCTCATCAGTGATGTGTGAAGTGTTGCGGTTTCCCATTGTTCTGTACTTTGGTTGTTTTTTACTTTTTGTCGAGTTCGTTCAGAAAAGGGAGAAAGCATTAATGTATCTCTACACCTCTCTTTGACGTGGAGAAAGGTGGAATGAAGTGAAAGATATGAATAAAAGAAAAAAGTAAGAGAGAAAAATATTAGATGTAATAGATGATAAGATGAGAAAGATAAAAATAAAAAGATATGGAAATAAAGTGTTTCAAAAATGAGATGTGTATATATCATTACTCACGGAGAAAGTGAACATAACAATTGGGTGAGGTGGGGTTGGGTTTTGCTCATTACACCCTTATGTCAGGATAGCTAGATCACTAATATTATTGACAATTAACAACTAACATTTAATTATGGGAAAAAACCTTATCTTAGGTTAGGTTAGCTCCCGGTCAATTAGTTTTTTATTTTTTTAATTTATTCATTCTACTTTGAGTATTTGACCCAAATGTTTTGTTAATTATATCAAGACACCAAAGATCGATTCGGGCACAACTTTAGATTCTTCTCAATCTCCCCCATCCTCCTTCATCCTTCGCCAAACATTATTTCTTAATAAGGAGATCCTCTATCCACCTTTGTTGTTCTTCGTTGTTGGTTTTAGTGAGAACTGTCGTGATCTTGGTCACGATTTGAAGATGTCCAAGGGTAACACCATCATGCTCACTATGGAAAAAATGGAGAAATAGTAATGCACCATTGAAACCCTTCGTCATCCTCGCTAATCTCCCCCCACCCATATGATCCCCGCCCAAAGCTCCCACACATCTCCCTCTACCTCCTCGTATGGGGTGACGTTGCAAACTTCTTCTTCCTCTCAGAGCGGCTACATTGGTCACCACAAACGACTTCATTGAGTGTGCACCATTCCAAATCTGGATACACCTTCGCACAATAGCAGATATGAAATGCACTTCATTTTTCAGTGCCTTTAATTTTGTTTCACCTTTGATCCACTTTAAAATTATTTGATGTTAATTAACCAACTTAATCTAAGTAATAGTGACAACATCAATAATTTGAAGAAAACAAAGGGATGAGATGAGGAAAAACTAAACACCTTCATACCCATTATTTTGCGTACGGGGTCTGATTTAGTGGTGTGGATTAATTATTCATAACATGTTATGAGCACCGTAGTTTTTTTTCCATAATTTCTAAGTTTTTTCACTTCATTTTCAAGCAAGTAAGCATGATAACAGTATGGAAGTTATAATTTTATTTTCTAGATAATTTAATTTATTTTATTCTTTTTAAAATCATTTTTTAATATTTGATTAAACTAGCAACTAGTTCAGAAGAACCGTGGTAGATTTTTTTATAAATCCTAAAGATTCATAGTGTAATTTTTTGTTTGTTTTATGAATATTGAAGATTCATGTTCTATGAACCCATAAGTATCGCAATGGGATTATAAAAATATGAATTATGAAAATTCATATCTCACGAGTTCAAAGTACCGTAGTGAAATATTTTAAAAATATGAATCTTAATATTAATATCCGACGAGTTCATCAGAATCGTATTGAGATATATTCTCTTTGAGAAATATAATGTACGTTGTGAGTCCAGAAGTAGCGTCATGGAATTTTAAAATTCTAAATTTAATATCTTCGAGTCTAGAAGTACTATTTTAAAATATGAATCCTCATGATCAATATCCAACGAGTCCATAAGAATCATACTGCGATATACTCAATTTGAGAAATATAATGTATGCGATATCAATCTAGACTTACCATAACACAAATACACAAAAAAAAAAGTTCTTAAAGAACTAGAAATTGATATGAATATTAAATTCTAAAAGGGTTCACTAATTGAATACTTAAATATATAAGAGAAAGTACTATATATCTCTTGATGTATCATTTAGTTGGATATTACCACCGGAAGTGCAAGAGATAAATTAAAAAATCATAAGATATATCATATTAAAATAAATGATAAAATTAAAGAAAAGAGTCATGTATGAAGTATCCCATATTTAAACTGAATTGTCATTTTAATTTTGCTAAAAATAATATATTAAGTATTTATAAAATTCACGTGTAAAAGATAAAATAGAAATTATCTAAAAAACAACAATATTAAAAAAAAAAGTGTGAAACGGCATGTCGTGGAACCGAATGAAAAAGTGAATCTTTCTTCCCCGAACTATTATATTACAGCTGTTATGTTAAATTTGACTTGATTGTTATAGTAAAACCCAACGATTATAACTTCAAAAATGTTCAGATGTTACAGCTGCTATGTTAAACTTCTAACACCAGCAGTATAACAAAAAATGAGAAATCAAAATCAGCAGCTAATCAATGTGCTAAAAGTCAAGGCTATGCTAGAATAAATAGTTCATAAATGGAAATAAAGAAATAAGGGGTCAATGTGTGATAGTGAGCTTGGTTGCTAGGTGGAGACGACCCTTAAAGAAGAAAACACCGTTCTCCGCAATGAACGATGTCCAGGGAACATTAAAGAGGTTTTTACAGCCAATAAGGGTCCCTCCGTAAAATGTGCAATTGGATTTGTACAGGCTAGTAAATTTCTTTGTTGGCTTCAACCTTGCACCAAATTCATAGTCCACATCAATGCTTCCTGAGCAATTTTCCTTCAGTCCCAAAGACAGCGCAAAGCAATGAGAGCCATTGTTGTCCATGTTGCAGTGTGCTGATAGAAAAAACATCTGTCCACCAAAATCGAATGCCTCAGAATACACATGGCCAGATGGGAACAGACTGACACAATCCTCCCACTCCAAATGCATGTAGAAAACCTGCTTATATGCCCTCGCCCTAAAACGCCGGTTCAAGGAAATAGACTCTTCTGTTGCCAATGGCCGTTGGCAATGTGGAGCCTCCGCTTTCAAAGATAGGGCTTCAAGTACAAGCTTAGATGCACTCTCATGTTCAAAGTCATTACAGGTTAAGACGTCCTCAAGCTTTTGACATGTCATATAAGGGAAGCGAATTAAACCCGCAAGTCGTGTACCCAGAACTTCTCGCCTTTCTTTCAAACGGCAGTACTTTTGTCTAGCCCAGTTTAATGCAAAGTCGTATACACCATCTTCTGATGAAACTTGGAGACCATCACTAGCCAATATTGCCTCTATTCCAGAAAGAGACAAGGCCATATGCTCTTCCTTGTACCTGGTCACATACAATATTATATTATTAGCATTTAAAAAGAAAGAAATAGATCTTTTTCAACTAAATGAACAATTAGAATCAATAAAGTCAGCAAAGAGAAATAAGGCTCTTCTTCTAAGTTTTTTCTTTTGAGATAATGCAACTGAAATTAATTAAATAAATGCAAAGACTTACTTGTCATCAGTTATTTCCCTGTATCTGCCAACCAGATACTGCTTTGCCGCATCAATCAGTGGTTGGATTGCATTAACAGTATGAGGAAGTTCCAGGTAGAGTGATGCAGAGTCAGGTGTCATGGGCAAATTTAGCAAGTATCTCATGCATGAAGGCACATCAAATTTATCAGCAACCATAAGTACATCCAGCAAAGCAGGTGCTGCCGTGATATTCAAAGTATTCCTGTACATAAATTTGAGTAGCTCCATGAGACCAGCTTCTTCTGTAATGAAAAAGAATATGACATTTAGTCGACTATTTGAGGAAAAATTAAAACGATCTAAAAGTTACCAGATGCATAAATCCTGAGAGAGACATGTCCCTGCTTTGTTTCGCTCATCCCATTAGAGAAAAGCTGTAAAAAAATTAAAATATAAATAAAAACGAGTGCTAGGAAAAACTATACATATTATTAGTCTATAAAAAAGAGGTCTCTGTCTACCTTAAAAAAGAAAGGGCTTTGAGCAGCCAGTATAGGAGAACTGATATGCAGTGTTTTAACTCGAACAACAGTAGTTGCAGGGCAATCCACCATCCAGTTTGAAGCACGGCTGCTTGCAGCTTCATCATCTATATTAAAAGTGTGAATCATCATGCAGAATGAACATGGTCTTATAAAATTGAAATAGGTACATTATAAAGAATTAAGTATACCAGAAGGGATTACACAAGTCTCATCATCATTATCTGCAAGTAAGAGAACACACATTGAGAATGACTTATACTACAAGCACAGAATCACTTAGAATCCATCAGAATCACTTATACTGCAATAAATTTCTGAAAACACGAATCATTTACTAAGTTGTACTTACAAAACTACATTATATGACGGAAATTACCGTTTTGGCGTTTCCTCTTACGGTGGTGGCGAGTACAGTTATCGGAATAAACGGGGTCGGTAATGATCTCAATTCGGAGAAGCCTGTTGGAGTAATGCATATCATTGAAAGCGAAGCTAAAATTGGATTCACAATAAGAAGAGTCCATCACTCCAATTTTGAACGCTTCGTCTCACCCTCCTTGCCTACAAGAGCAAACCCTAACAAAAACAATTTGGGAATTGGAACAATCGGAGGGAAAGAGGTTATCTGAGAGAGAGTGTGTTAAAACGTGTTTTGACATACCATTACACCAATCTATATTATTATGATTTTGTTAGGATATAGAGTAATTTTTTATTTTTATTTTTATTTTTAAGTTTGTTTATTCTACTTTGACCCAAATGTTTTATTAATTATATTAGGACACCAAATATCAATTCGGGCACAACTTTAGATTCTTCTCAACCTCCACCATTTGAAAATGTCCAAGGGTAACACCATCATGCTCACTAGGAAAAAATGGAGAAATTGTAATGCACCATTGAATTTGAAGCCCTTCATCCTCCTCGTTAATCTCCCCCTACCCTTCTGATCCCCGCTCAAAGCTCCTTCACATCTCCCTTTACCTCCTCGTATGGGGTGATGCTGCAAAGTGCAAACTTCTTCCTCCCAAAGCTACTACATTGTCCCCCACAAACGACTTCATCGAGTGGGCACTATTTTAGATTTGGAAACACATTCGCACAATTACAAATATAAAATTCACTTCATTTTCTAATGCCTTTAATTTTGTTTCACATTTGATCCTCTTTAAAATTAATCGATGTTAACAAAACAAAGGGATGAGGTGAGGAAAAACTAAACACCTTCATACCCATTATTCTTCGTACGAGGTATGATTTGGTGGTGTGGATTAATTATTCATAACACGTTATAAACATCATAGTTCTCTTTACAATTTATAAGTTTTTCACTTCACTTTCAAGCAAGTAAGTATGGTAACAATATGGAAGTTATAATTTTATTTTAAGAATAATTTAATTTATTATATTTAAAAAATCCTTTTTTAATATTGAGTTGGTATTTTCCATCCAAAATCTAACTGTCTGAGGGATCAAAAGTACAACTAAGTGGCCCAAATGGATAATTGGGGGACCAAAAATGCAGGTCATGCTGGTGAGGAAGTTGAATTAGTTGCAGTTTTGGTCCCTCAAATTTTGGATAAAAATAGTAAAGGGACCAAATGTTAACAGATGGTATGGTGACTTTAGGATATTTTTGCTAATTTATTAGTTGGGGACGGTTTTCTCATAAAAGGAAAAGTTAGAGGACCAAAAGTGAAATTAAGCGTTATAAAATTCACGTGTGAAACGGCATATCGTGCAACCGAATGAAAAAGTGAATCTTTGTTCTCCGAACGGAAACCCTTCCCTCGTCGTTTCGGGTGCGAGATCAGATCATGGCATCGTTAGGGTCTCTGAAATCGACGATATTCGACAGAGAAGAGAGAAAACAGTGCGTTTCGCCACACCCTCTTTCATTCATCCATTGATTTCTCGTTCCGTTTTCTCCATAACCTACACTTGTAATTGCAATTGCAGGCAGTACCAGGCGCATATTCGAGGCCTCAATGCATACGACCGCCACAAAAAATTCATCAACGATTATGGTATCACCTCCCTTTTTCTCAAATCACTGCTTCTTTGTTGAAATGTGAAATTGTTAGATTATTTGGTGTGCTTGTTAGTGATAGTTGAATCAAATCAGTGATTATTTGTTACAATTTTCTGTTTTCATGTTTAGTCATGTAATTTCAACTATTTAGGGTGGTTTTTTGGGTTTATGAGTGGACAATAAGGAATTAATCAAATTTTGAGCTCATGATTTGGTTGGTTCCTAGTGTCCTACAGCAACTGGATGATGAACAGTCTCCTTCAGTGAGAAAGAAGGAAGCTACTATCATCCTCATATTTGAAATAACCTCTTGTTACTAACTGTAACCTGTGATTTGCTTGCATTCTTTTCCTAAATTTTTTAGTTTAGTGATCAGAATTTGTGAATTTATGTTGGAGGTTTGATGGAGAGATTAGAAACCGATAAATGGACCTTGATCTGAATGGCCGTTCCGAAAATTTAGGGTTTGTTTAGGTTAAGGAAATGTTTTATTTTGTCATTTCTTGTTTTCAGTAATAATTACAATAGTGTGACACAGATTTGTATTGAAAATGATGAAAACAAGTTGTAAACATATAATAGAAACTAATTGGAAATAACTTATAATTATTAATGAAAACAAGAAATAAGAACACAAAATGCATTTATACCAAACAGGTCCTTAATTTTTGGTGGACCATATCAGAGTCATAAGTATTTACCATTTTATGTTGTCAATCCCGGTTCCCAGCTTGTCGCGGCCAGCCTCAAAACTGGGATAGCGGGATCCCGTAAAGCGGGACTGCTGGGATAGTGAATTTCTGTCTATATTATGGGTAACTTATACTATATATATACATACTAAATCAATGATAAATACAGGATAGGACAGAGGAGAAGAGGGTAGAAGTAGGTAGAGCAGAGGTGACGCTCGCCGGAGAAAGGTCAGAGGGCCTGTCGTGGTGGTCGTTGGCTGGTTCTGGGTCGGATAGAGGGAAGGTGCGAAGATAGAATAGAGGAGAAGAGGGTCGAAGTGGGTAGAAGAGAGGGAAAGATCTAACAATTAACAAAATCAAAGTGCTAGGGTTTTTTCTGTTGCGAAAACCCGGAATACCCATAAATAAATAAAACCACAACGTTTACATTTGGAGAGCATTTTTAGAAAACTGGGGCTTTCACCATCCCGACGGGATCCCAGCTGGGATGGCCAGGACAGTGAACTGGGCTGAGATGGGAAAATTCGTCCCAGGATATGGCTGGGATGGGATGGGAACCCGGGATCCCGCCGGGATTACCATTGTTGTTCTGACAGAAGTTTTATCCCATTGTAGTATACTGCAATCATGTCAGTTATAAATGCTTCAAGTTCATTTTATCGTCTTGGTACTGCTGTTTAATATTTTAATTTTCCATGAAATTTCAGCATAGTATGTTTTGTGTTTAACTGTATTATTTTCTAACCAGAAATTCCTCTAATATTTCTTTTTTTTGCCTACAGTTAGTTTCTATGGGAAAGAAAAGCCGTCAAACGTAAGGTTACCTATTAAAACCGATCAAGATACGCTTAGAGAAGGATACAGGTAAGCTTGTCATCTTGCCTTGTATAATGTCTCCTCTGCTATAAAATAATTAAATTAGAATATCATTTTCGTGGGAATTTCTTCATAAATTTTAATTATTTTGCTAGCTCTCCATTTTCATTTTAGTGGTCACCTAGCCTTTTGAGTTTTCTTAGAATATCATAATACATTGTCTTGCATTATGCTACACACACATAGGTGATTTGAGCTATAAGAGTGACATCATGGTTATCGTGGTGCTTATATTCTTATGAATTCAGCCTTTTCTGCTTCTGTGCAGCTCTACTGAAACCATCATGAACATGAGTTAATTTTTTGCCCTACTTAAGATCCATTTTGAGCTTCTGTTATGAATTGCCTTTTTATTATTAGGAAAAATATTTTTCCTTCCTCCCTTATCACCTCTTCTCTGAACTTGTCTGTCAGAATTTTGATGTTGTTAATACAAATGAATTGCAAGATTCATACGGTCGGAGGAAGATGATATGGACCCATCATGGGAACAAAGGCTGGTGAAGCGTTATTATGATAAACTTTTTAAGGAGTATCCTTTACAAACTTCCATTTTTTAATACTTATTTATGTTGCACGAGCTTCTTATATTTATTTTTAGTTGTGTAATATTGGCATTGGGTTTGAATTATAAATTTTATTAAATTTGTGGGAGAAGGATTGTGGATAATGTACTCGTAAGAGCTATTAGCACAAATTCAGATTTCAGAGAGCTCTGGTTACTAATCAACCTGGAGCTTTTCTACCTCATGCACCAAGAGTTGTCTATGTAAATTTGACAATCTTTGTTAATTTGATTTGTGCACATTGATTATGAAATAGTTGAACCCTTGAGTTGTTCACCGGTTTGTTGGAAATAAGGCTGTTATGTATGCATTTTATAATGGTTTGCAACTTTGCATTGACCATCTAACTGTACTCTGTTCTTGAATTTAGCACTACTTATTTGCTTGTTACCTTAAATCCTTGTAAGATACTGCATTGCTGATATGTCACAGTATAAAAGCGGTAAGGTAATACTCATTATCTTTAAAATATTTTTTTGCTAGATTGCTAAATATAACATATTTTATGTTTATGACCAAAAACCTATGTTGTCTTCAACAGTTAATATTTATCCCTTGACAAGTTCTTAAATATCAGTTTACTTTCTGAGAGATAATATTGTCTCCAATTAAGTAATTCTGTATTAAGGGCTCAATTGATGCTGACCCTATCTCTTTAGACAATAAAATAACATTTTAATCCTTTTTCTTAGTTATGGTGAATCTCACTAGCACTCAGGGTAGGAATCCATAACCTGTTCCTATACCTTCCTCTGCCTAAATGGTGAGGTTTGTGCCACTAGATGTCTAGGACAAATAATGGTACCTCCTGCTGTGGTCTTTCCTATCATATCTGTTTTCCATTCTTTCACTCCTAGTTAAAACCCACTGTAGTTTTTTAAATATCCTTTTTTAAGGTAACCTTGGTTAATTTGTATTATTTTATTGTAAACATTTGAATACAGACAAATAATGGTACCTCCTGCTGTGGCCTCCTTATCATATCCGTTTTCCATTCTTTCACTCCTAGTTAAAACCCACTGTAGTTTTTTAAATATCCTTCTTTAAGATAACATTGGTTAATTTGTATTGTTGTATTGTTAACATTTGAATTCTTCAGATATAAGGTTTCTCCGTCCCTCATTTCATGTTCATGAGATGGTGGTAATAGAGGGTTTTCGTTAAATCTAAAAGCTCATTTTAAAAGATCATATGCAGATATGCTAATAAAGTGCATTTTTCTTTGTAGATTGGCCTCAGGTGGAGGACAGAGAAGGAAGTCATATCTGGCAAGGGTATTGATTCTTCTTTCATTGGCTAGTTTTGCTACTGATTCCCTTGCTTCCTTCTGTTGTCTCACTAGGACTATTTCTGAAAACAAATGCCTTGTAGGCCTTGTCTGATTTATTAAAATTTAATTGAATTTCACCTACTCTGCACCTCTGGTAGAACTTAAATTGTATGAACCAATCTTTTGAGTTTCACCTACTCTGTACATCTGCAGACATTTCTTTAAAAGAAAAATTAAAGTTGTATTTATTGGTTTTGAAAATATTCTCTATTAATGATCTATTTTTGGACTTAAAGGCCTTGTCTCCATACTTCTTTTGGGTTTTTTTTTCAAAAGCAAAATATATATTGATGAGGGTAATGTCAAAGATATATAATACAACCCTCCTCTACAGGGCACAAAAACCAGCAAAGCTGGCACTTTTGTTTTCTTTTATAGAAGAAGAAATGACATTTGGAGGAAAAGGAAGTAGCACTAGGGGGAAGAGGAAGAAGAAACTATTTAAGCTTAGAAATTTGTTCCTTAGTTTCAACTTATTTCTTACTGAGTAACAAAACTTCAATGTCATTTCTCAACCTCAATCCTCCTATCACTTTGTTTCATTGACCCTCTTTCAGTTCTAAATGGCACAGGGAGTATAAAACTATCTCAAAATTTTATATGATATCCCATAATCTTTCATTTTCAGTTGTTAAACTTCATAAACATTTTCTGCACGAATATTTTAAACTTAACCAAGGTAGGACATAAAATTCTCGTGCTATAGGTCATAAGTCAACAAGATAGAGTCTTATATTGTTCTCATTTGCTTTTCCTGTTATGTCTACATTGCTGTAGTAGTAGTTATCTTTAATTGGTCCTATAGTATAGATTCCTTCTCAATTTGAAAATTAATTGGTAAATTACTTTGCAGGCCAGTTCATATGTGGTAATAAGCATTGCGATGAGAAAGATGGATTAGCAAGCTACGAGGTAAACATCACTTACTATTATTATTCATCAATCCATTTCCTTAGTCTGCCAGCGAGGGAGATGAAAGATAGTCAAATCAAATGCGGGAGGATAGGACCTAAGAAAACATTAGAAAAAAATCATAATCATTACATGGAACCTTATTTTAATCACTCTAAATTTGGATTTAGATACAATCTAATGGTATTAATTGATTCAATTTGGATTTTTTTGTTGTTCGCCTTGTTTCAGGGCTGCATTACATTTGTTAGAAACATGTATCATTATGCCTGGTTTTAATGTGTCTAGGACTCTAGGTTTCTAGTTGCACGTACATATAATTGTTTCAGCATATGCTTTCCTTTCGTTTCTCATACAACGCTAGATAACATTGATCATTCTATCAGCTGCTTTGGCTCTGCTCGAGAGCTGAGAAGCCATAATTTGTGTTTGTATCATTAGGTGTTTCCATTCCTTTATACTATTGGCTTCATATTACAGGTGAACTTTTGTTACTTTGAAGCTGGAGAAAATAAACAAGCCCTAGTTAAATTGGTAACATGTGAGAGGTTAGTCAGTATGAGACAGCATTGTTTTTGTTGCTTATGCTGTTGTTTTCTTCCATACTGGAAATTCACTTGAAACTTTTATTTTGGGATTCTACATACCTCCTGAATGACACTTCCTATTCGAATTTGATAAATGCTTGTTCCCTATCTGGTTATTGCTATACACTGTCTTATTTCTATGGTTTAATGTTTAAACAAATTTACTTCAAGGGGTTTGCTTTGGTATGCCTGTGCAAAAAGTGAAACTCTTGCTTTTTGTAAATCCTGTTTTGGTAATTGCATGGGATGTCAATTGCATCGCTTCGGAAATGTCAGTATAAATGGTCCTTCCGAAATGACTTGTTAATCTGTACCCTGTTCATTTATTATATTAAAATTATGTTTTGAGTTGGATCATCTGATCCTGATCATGATTGAGTACTCTTCAAAATGATTGTTTGTCAACCTTTCAAAGTGATTGCTTGTTTGAGATTCCTTTAAAGTTTTCTTGATCTCTCCCTGGCTTCTAAAGTTACTTTCAATTTTCAATGGAAACGTGCTAATGCTATTCTATGAGATTTGATGCAGAATCAGTGTAAGATTATCCGCGTTAACCATAATGGTTTTGAAGCTCACTGATGTAACTTCCTCAATAATGATAGATTTTTTTGTCATATTGTTGTTATTGACTAAAAAAAACTCTTTCCATATACCCTTTTTTTATTTATTGACACAGAAAGTTGTTTCTATAACTATACCTGAACAAAATGAAATTTCACCGAAGCACTTCCTGATAAAACTCACAAACGTTAGATGATTCTTCCAAATGGAATTTTTGCTGAAGTATTTCTATTTTCTATGCAAACTTTTGAATTTTACAAACAAATCCCAGACATGCCCTGACACTTATAATGTAAATTTGTTGACTCACTGAACGTTCTCATTTTATGATTGTTTTGTACATTCCTTTTTTAAAACTGAGGATAAGCTTCAATCTGTTTGAATGGAAGTGTCTCCTTTGAAGTCATCAAGTGTTTTTCTTGTGACCTTAACATTTTAAAGGTTTTGTGGCAAATCAAATTTCTGTTTCATTTTTTTTTCTCGGTTATATTTTAATAGGTGTGCACGGAAACTTAACTACAAGAGGCAGAAAGAGAAGGAGCAACTAGAAAAAAGACAGCAAGAACAGGACAGAAGAAAGAGGTAGAACATTGCTTCCACCAACCATTTCTTATCTTTTCATTTTATTTTCTCAAAATTATGGAGATTGAATCTTTTCATTTTTAGGAATCGTTCAAAGAGTGATGATGATCTAGATGAGTTTCAAGAAAGCAAAGAGAGAAGACAGAAAGGTTTGAAGTTGCCCTATTTTACAATTGGATTTGGTTGGCCATATTTTCATAATCACATGATAATCTCTGCATATTCAAATTTTATCATTTGTTTATATTGTAGGATAGACCTGGTCGTTTTTGCAATTTAACCTTTCTTTTTTCAAAGGGTTAAATATGTTTTTGGCCCCTCAAACTATATCGTCGGTTGAATTTAGTCCCTTGTCAGACAATGTTGCATTTGGGTCCCTAAAACTTTTGAATTTTCTGATTTTAGTCCTCATTGCTGCCTGAGTTGATCACGTCATTTAATTAAGCTGATGTGGAAACTTAAATTTTCAATCAAAAATTAGATGACACCTATATAATTAATATAAATAAATAAACAAAAATCGTAAACAATTCCTAATCTCAAATCATTAATCTCTAATCCCTCCTCCATCTTCATCTCCACCTACGCTGAAAGCCTGAAACACCCAAACCACCTCCTTCTCGTTCCCTCCTCCTCGCCACACAACAAACCATCATCACCATAACAATACCCCAACCCCTCCTTCTCGTTCCCTCCTCCTCGTCACACAACAAACCATCATACCAAACCCTCCTCCATTCTCCCCCTGGGTCACCTCCCCCCCCCCTCCAGCTCCTCCATTTTTCTCCCCCTGCATCACCTGCCCCCTCTTGTCTTCCAAAGGATAATGTGTGTGGACTGTATGGCTAAAAGCTTTCAAAATGTACAATGACGGGCAGGTCTGGGGTTATGGTACCCTTTTTAGCAGCATATTTGCTTTATCTTTGGTTATTTATTGACTTACCTCTTTTCTGACATTTCTGTTACATAAGAAATATAACTAATGAGAAGCTTGGTCAGAAAATAACAGCCTTTACTAGTAATGAAAAACCTTATGTGACACCTTGTTTACTCTAATGTAAAGGGGGTTTGCTAACTTTCTCCCACTTGTTTTTTCGAAGGAGTAAGTTAGTAATCTACGATTTTGGGATTATATTAATAAATAATTTATATCTTGTTAACTTACTCCTTCGAGAAAACAAGAGGGTGTAAGAGGGATTGCGAACTTACTCCCACTTATCTATTAGAAGGAGTAAATTAAGTGGTGAAGCTGTTGAAAATTTGGTCATTTTTTAACCACGATGATGGCAACATACGTTGCCTACGTGACTTGCTTATTTATAGTATGTTCTAATGTTTGGAAATCTTTTTCTGCTCTAGATATTTTGTCTCAACATTGAATTGTCTGTAATGAATTTAACTTTCTTAACTTGTGTTTACAGGGAAAAGAGCTACGATTTCTCCCAGTGATCATAAAATTGATGATGATGACAACATCGATGAATATCTTGAGGGGATGTTTCCCTGATCCTAGCCTGATTAATTGCCATACCTGAAATGTGTTATCATGACACCAAAGTTCACGATAGAAAATGTTAGGCAGTGGTGGGGGTTGGGGCAAGCAAGAGAACATGCAGGTTGGTGCCTAAAATACAGGAACTTTGGTCACCATGAATGCTGTGGGCAAAATTGTTTTTGTATACCTGCTGAACCCCTCAGAATTTTCTGCATATTATAATTGTATAATATGTCAGGCGAGTTTGTTTTCTTACAGCTTTCATTGTATAGTTTCTCCTTTTGATGTCTATTATGGGAATTGCAAAGCTGAAAGATTGCTTGATGGCTCCTCTGCTCATTCTAACACAAGTACTGCAATTGTCCCTATCAGGCGCGTACCATATTCTTAGGTTTTTTAGGTGACCAAAACTGCTATCTAAGCTATATTGAAACAGGCAAACAGGTATTGGGATACAATTGCATTATAAATCAACGCATTGGTGCTACTTCTGTGCGACATGCGTCGGGTAACATGATATTCATATCCTATATTGAACACTATGGGTGTGACTTGTGAGGCAATGGTCGAACCAGAAATATATGTTAAATTGTTCTTAAATACTCATGTTCTTGTCACTTTAGTGTGCGTTTGGTGGGGTAGGATAACTAGATATGATATGACATTGTAATGATATAGTGTTGTAATATGTTGTTTGTTGCAGTTGTAAAAAAAATACTTATTTTCTAAGATCTTGTTAAAAATGGTGTTTGACCAAACTTTGGCTTAAAAGTTAAAAAGAAGGTAAGTCAAGCACTACCTAAAACAGGATAATATAATCTTATACGATATATTATCATGTCTACATGTGTAGAGGTTATCCTAAGTGAGAGGCTTGGTTAGAATCCAATTGCGTGTTACATTTTCACCGTCGCTATGACTTAGATTTTAATGTTTATATTTTATATAAGAACTTGTATTTATAGTAAAATATAAATTTTATTTATTTATTGATTATTAATTATTGTTGATAAGTTAAAATTATTTAGTTACTATAAATTTAAAATTTAAATATAGAATATTTTTTAAAAAGTAAATAGATTTAATAATATTTTTAAAATTTAATTATTCTTATTGTTTACCACTTGCCATTACTAAATTAAAACCATGGGGATGAAAATGATGAATTTTGTGGGTTTTTATTTTTTAATGATGATGAATATGATGAAGTTGATGGAAGAAGGGGTGAAAATGATGGGTTTTCAGGGTTTCTATATTCTAAAATTTCATTAATTTTAAAATTATTAATTATATATGTGTAATTTAAAATTTAATTAAAAATAATTGAACAATGCCACGTTAGCCCTAGTCTGCCCTCTAGTGACCTTGCTTAGTGCAAGGGTATATTGCTGTAAATTTTCCAACAAGGGACGAAAGTGAAATCCAATGCCCAACATCATGACTAATTTGACAATTAAGCTAAGAATAATTCATACTAATATAAAAAAGTTCAATATAATGCTAGAATAACTTTGGTACCAATATTATTTTTTATTTCTCAATTTTATTTGTATGAAGAGTAAACATAAAATAGCTAATAATATTTTATTATTTTTTTATACTTAATTTATTTATTAAGTAAATTTATTAATTTACTTCCGTTCAACCTTTGATCATTTTTGCTACTTGAGACAACGCAGTATCGGAGGAGCCACCAGGTGACAAAGCTTTTTCAGCGCTATGCTTGATCTCTTTCACTTTCTCCATCATGACACTACTCCTCCCGTCACGCAACTGAATAACTTCTCTCACCATGCACGCGATCTCTTCCCTCCCTACCACCTTCTTCGTGGGCAAAACCTTTGTACGCACTGCCACACCCAGCTCCTCCGTAAGCATTGTCGCGTTCATCTTCTGCTCTGCGTACAATGGCCATGCGATCAAAGGCACGCCACTCGTGATGCTCTCCAGTGTCGAACCCCATCCGCAGTGCGACAAGAACCCACCAACCGAAGAGTGCCTCAACACCATTACCTGTGGGGCCCATTGTGGGACCAACAACCCCACTTCCCGAGTCCTCTCAAAAAACCCTTCTGGCAACACACCATCCCAATCATAACTACTTCCCCCCGTTGTGAAATATGCTGCGTTTGTAACTCCTTCTGAGGGTGTGCGCACCACCCAAACAAACCTCTGCTTGCTCATCTCCAAACCAAAAGCTATCTCTCGCATCTGCTCATACGACACTGTACCTCCACTTCCGAATGACACGTAAACCACTGACTCCCTTGGCTGTTTGTCCAGCCACTGCAAAACCGAACTCGTTTCCAAAACGGGTTCCCTCACAATGGGTCCCACCGCGTACACTGGGACCTTGAGGACCTGACCCATTAAGTCATTGTCCCTCAATGCCTTGAGGTCTCTAGGCTGAAGCTCCTCCCAAGTATTGACCAAAACCGCATCGCTTCTTGTGATTCCGTTCCCTATGGATAGATACTCTTTGTACTGCATGTCGTTGCGGTCCAACATCGAGTCAAGGATGTCTTCTAGTCGAACCGGGCTGGACCCTGGGATTTGAAGCGGTTCTCCATGATCAACATATGATCCTTCGATAAGCTTGTCCAGCACAGGGGAATATACAACCAATGACAGGAACCAAGCGTGTGAGGCCACATAGAAGAATTTCGGTATATTGAGTTCTGCAGCGAGCGGCAAGGAATCTGTCCCAAAAAGATCGACAATGAAAGCGGAGGGACGGAGAGGCATGTTCAAGAGCGCTGATCGGATGGCAGGCACAGTAGCACGCATTGCCAGACAGAGGCGAGTGAAGACAACAACTTCAGTAGTGAGGGTGGGAAGGTCCGGCACTGGTATCTCAATGACATCGCAGGAGGATGATCTGAGGACCTCACGTTCAGCTTCAGAGGTTTGGGTTGTGACGGCAAGGATGGTGGCTTTGAAGTTGTGGTGAAGGAGGAAGCGCTTGGCGAGCTCGATAACGGGGATGAGGTGGCCCAAACCAGGACTGGAAAGAAGAACTACGTGTGGTTGGACTTTATTTTGCATATCATCCTCCATTGTGTGGGAGAAGGAAGGAGATCGAAATACTACGTATGGCTTCCAGACTCTCTAGACAATGTAGTATTTGTTGAGAATAAAATATATTAGTTTGGAAGAAAATCTCAGTAATTGCAGAGGATTGATTCATGGAATCAAATCATAATAACCACCATGAATTCTCTTAATATCCCTTCCATATATACATTATTACCGTTGCCATGCATGTAATTAATGTAATGCTAATGCTATATATGTATATTATTTTCTGATTGAATCTAGACAAGATACATAACCAGCATTCTTCAACACAACACTTAGTCCCTTTCTCTCTTACGTCCCTTTTTCTATTTCTAATGGCTTATTGATTACTCTCACTCTCACATAAAAAAATTTCTTGTCACTAAAAGTCTAGAATCGATCCGTGGAACCCCTCTATCCAACTCATATGCCCCCAGCACCTACCACTTGAGCTATCCAACGGGGACATATACACCCTCCGGTCACTATTATAAGGAAAAGTTAGTTTTGTAGGTTCATTCAATAAATGATGTATGTGACCATTTTAATGACTACATACATCATTTATTGAATAAACCTAAAAAGCTAACTTTTGCTTATAATAGTGGCCGGAGGGTGTATATATATAAAACTAAAAGATAAAAAAATATAATTAGTTAAACTTTTATTTATAGATAACTATTTTATGTTATTAATTTTATTTAACTTGTTTTTTTGTTACAAGAGGAAAAAAAAAATATTTAACTTTAATCATAAACTTTTTGGTTTCTTATAAAAATTAATAACTTATTGTGTATTAATTTAGAGCAACTCCAACGCTGGGCTCTTAGCCCAGCTGGAGTTGCTAAGAGCCGGCTCTTATTTTTTTCCTCCATTGGAGAGTGCTGAGTTGGCAGGAAGAAGCCCTTAGAGCATCTCCAACGCTGGGCTCTTAGCCCAGCTGGAGGGCTTAAGAGTCGGCTCTTGTTTTTTGCCAGCGTTGGAGTTGGCCTTGAGGCTCTTAGCTACAGTGCAGGGTCTCTTGTGCAAGAGCCCCTGCTTTATGGGCTCTTAGATTAAAAAATTAATATTTTCTCTCACTTGCTTCAACGGATTTCAGAGGGAAAGGAAACAGAATGAACATCAACATAACATGAACCACGATTCCAGAAATTTTATTCAACAATAAATAATTATAAAATTATAATGAAATGTTCAGAAGATTAACAAATTTATTGACTACATAAGATGAATTTTTATACATAGAAAAAAGAAAAATAAAAAAAACACAGAAGCTGAAAGGGTGTGATCTTGACTGTGTGGAAGAACAGGAGCTCCGATCCGGTCGTTTTGGCTCCGATCTAGAAGGGAAATGAGAGAAATACGATAGAAGAGTAAAGGAACTGACGAAGATCAACAAAAACTGCTTGCATGTGTGAAAAGGAAGCTCTTTTCCGACTTTTAAGGCCTTGAGCGTATGAAAGAGGGGCGGTGGCGGCTGGATCGTGGCCGGAGTGTGGCGGTTTGGGAGCGTTGGGCCCGGAGCGTAGCGGGTTGGTGGCGGTTTGTGGTATTGGCTGGAGAGAACGTGTGGGAGAGCGAGAAGAGGAGGAAGAGACAGTAAGTGGGTGAGGAAGAGGAAGAGGAGGAAGAGAGAAAGAGTGGATGATCGAACAAGGGTTTTGGGGGGCGAATCGTATGTTCGGTGGTGGTGGTGGTTGTTTGGTGGCGGTGGTGACCTATTGGGAAAGGTTCAGAAGATGAGAGAAGGAGGGAGAGGACGGCTAGGGTTTTGAGTGAAGAGGAGGTGAGGTTTGGCTTTTATAGGGGGTGACCAGCAGAGCAAGTCATCCAGCCGTTGGAGCCCCTGGTTGACCGGCTGGAGCAGGTTTTGTGGCCATTTGGGCTTTTTTTGACCGGCATGGCCGGTTTTTTCCTCTTTGGACTCCTTTAATTAGCCCAATTTTTTTTTTTTTTGAACTTTTAGCCCAAACATTAATATTTAATTATAGTATTAAGAAATTAAAAGGAAATAGTTAAATTTAATTATTGTTTAAATTTATTTATAGTATTGCTTTAGTATTAAATTTTAAATCTAAATTGGATGAAAATAAATATTATAAATTAATGTTGTATGGTGGGACAGGGTGGGACCCTTGTAATAGTAATTTAAGAGCCATGCATTGGAGCAAAATCTGCTTCAGGCTCTTAGCAGGCTCTTAAGTCTGACGTGGCACATGAATAGTGCAGAATAGTGCTGAATAGTGTATAAGAGCTCAGATAAGAGCCCAAGGCATTGGAGTTGCTCTTAGCTACAGTGCAGAGGCTCTTGCGCAAGAGCCTTTGCTTTTTGGGCTCTTAGTTAAAATATTTTTTTTTTCTTTCACTTGTTCATCAACTGATGTTAGAGGGAAGGAACTGAATGCTAAATCAACAACAGAATGGGAAGAAGCACCATTAATAGAAACAAAATCAAAACTTTATGAATAAAAATTCAAACTTTACATAAAAAAATCAAACTTTACAACAAAAATTCAAAATTTTACAATAAATAATCAAACTTTTACACTGCACATTGATATTTACATTAAAAAAATTCATCATCAGATCGTTGCATGTCCGATCCATGTGCTTGTTGACTCCGATTTGGTGAAAAAATCGTTGCTTGGGGGCGTTGGGGTAGGGTTGGGTCCAGTTTGAAGCTTTGGTGGCGGTTGGGGGGCGAAAATGGTGGAGGGGGCAAGAGGAGAGGAAGAGGAAGAATAGGGTTTGAAGAAGACCAGAAGAAGAGGAAAAAATCAGAGGAAGAGAAGCGGAAGAAGATGAAGAATCAGAGAGAAAGAGAGAGGAGCGGCTAGGTTAAAATGTGAGGAAGGGAGAAGAAATGAGGTTTATATATGGGGTGACCTGCTAAGCTGGTCATCAAGCCGTTGTGGACCGGCTGGAGCCGGTTTTTTCCCGTTAGGGCTTGAGTTGACCGGTTTACCCGGTCATTCTCACTTTCAGTCCAATTGATTTTTTTTTTTTTACTTTCAGCCCAATGTTTTTTTTACTTTCAGCCCAAACATTAATATTTAATTGTAGTATTAAGGAAATTAAAAGGAAATAATTAAATTTAGTTATAGTATTGATTTAATATTAAATTTTAAATCTAAATTGGGTGAAAGTAAAATATTATAAATTAATGTTGTATGGTGGGACACGGGTGAGACCCTTGTAATAGTAATTTAAGAGCCCATGGGTTGGAGTAAAATTTGCTTCAGGCTCTTAAGTCTGATGTGGCAGTACGGGCCCACATGAATAGTGCAGAATAGTGTTTAAGAGCCCTTTAGCATTGGAGGTGCAAGTGGGTCTTTCATAGATGAAAGACCATCTTTTATTGCAGAATATTACATATTTACCCTTAAATTAATTTTAAAACCCAATTATGTCATAGCTGGTATCTTCGTCTTTTACCAATATACCCTCTTCTTCACCAATGGACCCTAACACCAAGCACCACCTATTACCACTAACACAACCGTCGCCGTCACTGCCTCTAGCCACCACCGTCACCCACCACAGTAGCCACCATCGTGCACCACCTCTGCCACCAAACCACAATATGCACAATGATCCAAGTCCAACAAAATCAAATCCCAAATATAAAACTTTCCTGCAACACCCAAATCAAGAAATGCATCCAACGAAATCAACAGAAAAAATCCACCACTGCACAACTCAAATTACTTGTTTCTTTCAATGAAATCCCAAGCATCTCACACCATTCATAACATTGAAGAGAATAAAATGAAAAGGGGGAAGTCGATTTCTGAAAGTGGTGCTCGTGTTGCTCTTAGAGTGTGTTTGTTGGGTTGCTGAAAGTGGTGCCTTGGATAGAGGATGAAGAGAACTGGGAGATGAGCTTGATCTCTGGTAGAAGGCTCATGGGCTTATAGATATTGGGCTAAAATATAGTTTCATACCATATCTCTTTTATTATTATTGTTTTATGATTCCAGCTTTTTATTATATTTCATGTTCTAGAGTATTCTATTACTTAGGATGGTGCCACATGTAAGATCACTTTTCATTCCTTAAGTAAGTTAGTTACTATAAATTGTATTGCTTCCATTATGAAAGGTTAACAAGAAAATTGACAAACTTTTATTTTATCTTCTTTTCTTAGTTTTCTTTTGGTTTTCTTCCTTTGATTTTGCTTGGTAGAGTTTCTCTCTACCAATTTGGTGCTTTCATCATTCTGTACTCATGCCTCTACCAACAAATCTGTATCAGCAAGCTCTGCTTCACTCGGATTTGATACATGATCCAACCATGATTTCACTGTGGCTTTCTAACATGAACAACAAGTTTTATGGGCACACTACTACTGATTCTGGGTTCAATGATACAGTTACAAATTACCCACATATTCCGCCTCAACCCCCACCACCCACACACCCATCACCATCTTCCACCTACTACCCACCACATCAACCCTCTTTTGCATACGCACAACATGCATCCCACCAATACCAACAAATTACTCATACACATCACCCACACCCAGATATGTCTTTCTACCATTCAAAACACCCAGCTTATTACTCACCGCCACAACTCCCACCAACCCCATATTATTACCCAAACCATAACCCACATATTTCACGAGTTCAGACGCACAAGACCAAGGATAGCTCAGAACTTCCCTCATTCGATGGAGCAAACCCAAGTTCTTGGCTATTGGAGGTTGGATTATACTTCCTTCAGAATCCCTACCCATGGGAAACCCGTTTCCAGCTGCTTGCTCAGTGCATGAGAGGACAAGCTTTAACATGGTTTGAGATAGTGCATGATCAGATTGACTCATGGGAGAAATTTAGGGATGATTTCAAGTGGCAATTTATAACAAACAGTGTTGTCTTCAACAGTGGAAACAACCGATCAAAGAAATCTGCTGCAAAGCCATTTACGAATTTGTTCCACTATGCAAACTCGGTTCCAACTTCAAGCAGAGCTGAAAAATCTCACAACTCTGGGTTTCAAACCACATCAGAGGTTGCATTTTCCACCACATCTGACCAAGCTATTCCTCAGCGTGTTGCTTTGTGCAGTGGGACTCTACAGACACCTGATTCTCTCTCCGAATCTGTGGACATTTCCCAAGATGATCCTCAAATTAAATCTGCACTCGTTACATCCCCAGATTTGGTTATGGAGAAGTCTAAGGTTATCTCTGCTCCAACCTTTACCCAGGTTCTTTCCATCCCGTCCCAGCTTAGGTCTGATACTATTTTCCCTATATTAGACACTGTTTCACAAACTGCACCCCAACTGCTTGATCAAATGCATGAGAAAGAATCTGAAAAGAAAAATGTTGTTGCTAATTCCGAAAATCATGTGATGACTGAGTTACGTGAAATGGATAACAAACTATTTGATCCTGGTATTTTCAATGCTACTTTCACTCTACCGGATGATGACCTCTCTCAGTGCGTTCTTGGAAATTCACAAGTGGTTAAATCTCGACGCGGCAAGGATCTCTTGCTCCAAAAGGAGGTGGAAGCACTCTCTACAGCTAGATCAGAGGACGAAAACAATGATGACTCTAGCCAGATTTCAATGTTGATAAATTCGTTCCCTGACTCTCGAGTTCAATCTGAACACTTTCTCGTCCAGGACAAAAATTCCTACTATGTGGTTCTGGCAGTGACTAAACATCAAGAAAAATCTATGAAGTCTTCTAATCAGATGATTGATAAGGGCCTTGAAATTGCATCCTTAGTGGATTCTCACCTGGATTCATCTGCGCAGTTGGTTCATTTTGGGTATGAGGATATACCAATGGATAAGACTAAGGGTAGGTCCTACAAGGTTTCTGACCAGGTGATATCTAATTCAATTCCTAATACACACAACCTGTTTGAGAAAATGCCAAAAAGAGGGAATGCACAGACACACATTGATCACAACATAGCAGACCTGCTTATGGAATTACCCTTTACTAGTTTTCTTTGGTGGCAATTTCCTCACTTTATGCAATTAGACCCTCACTGTGAAGCTCTAATATCTGGATTACTTGAGCTATCCATACTACAGTTTGATCCTGGAATTCTTGTTGCAAGGTTTATTTTCTCACTACCTATGCCTCAAATACTTGGTTTAATTCAGAAATTGTTTGATCCGGAGATTACTTTGATAACATGTGGTTCTATCTCTAATTGGCTTGATTATCCTACGTTGTACTTGACCCTGCACATGGGAGACTTTGCATGCTCCCGTTCACACACACTTGAGTTCATGGAGCTTAAGTTTGGTCTGTCTGATGCTGATTCTTCTGTCCAACATGGACTATCTAACTCTACATTTGATCCTGGTATATTGAATGCTCCTTATTTTCAAGCCTGTGGCCACTATGCAATGCTTCATTATTTGCCAACCCCAATTCAAAGGCTTTCTCTACTAGCCAAGAGTGAATCTAATGGTATAGTCCCTAAATTGAACTCTGAAGCAAAAGCTGAGCAGGAAACAACTCAGAAGGCTGATTTTGTTGTGGAACCTATGTTGGTGGAAGAACTTTCTACTAGCTATGAGATACTTTCAACAAAGGTTTCTCTCTTACCTTGTGCACAAAGCTCAATTGAGGAATTATACAATACTGGTATTCTTGTTCATGGGTTGTTTGCATCATTGCTGATAGCTCCTAAGTTCACAGAATTCATCCCAACATTGGAATTGATTCTGGAAGTGTTTGATCCTGATGTCTCAATGTTTGAGAAGTATCCTAAAATTGATTTTCATTTTAACTCACTATTCACGCATCTACACCTGGATGAAGCTATACAATTGTTGTTGGCCTATGGTGACTTCTTTAAACATGATATGGGAGATTTATCAAGTTACCTGAGACAAGATCAATTGGTTTATGAAATTCAGCATGCACCTTGTATTACCCAATACCTTCACTGGTATATGAGGCAAGCATATTCTGACCCTATGTTATATGTTTTTGTTGCTGGTGGACTGCACCCTATAGAGGACATAGTGCTCTGGCATAGCACAATATTAAAGGAGTTAAGTGCGATAGCAGTGGAGACTAGAAAGATACAACAATTGGCATCCTTCATTGATTTGTATGGTCCAATTCTGCTGCCATTTGATCCAGGGATATTAGCTACATTAGATAGAACTGACAGTATTTTTTTCTGCTCTTTGTTTCACACAAAGTGCTACTCTCAGCAATGTCATCTCAACTCTTTTGCTACTGATCGTGCACACTTCTACAAGACTCGTGGATTACCTTTGATTATCCGAGATTTCCCCCACAAACATGACCCACCTGATCTTCTCCCTTGCCAATCACAGTTGGGTCACAACTTCTCTTCACATGAAGCATTGATTGAGCGATGGACCGCACTTGGGCTTTCCTTTTTGCATCAGCTCCTTGCAAATGGCCTGCACTATAAACTTGCTTCAACACACTTATGCAAGTTCCGCCAGTTGACCTTCATTAGGTGTTTCTATTGCAACAAACAGGAGACTGCAGAACCTTCCTCACTAACATACAGAACATATTGGGGAGACAACTGCTATTCACGTGGCTCACTTATGGAGCACTGGACCTATCTCCTTGGGTTCCTCGTTGACCGTTGGGATGCATCACCTGAACTATCTGTTACTTCTCAATTGAACCATGGCATTGTTTTCCCCTGGGACATGGTTCACCATATTACTTGTGTTGCTCTATCGCTATACCATGCTCCCTTAAGTCCCCCATTCAGCATGCTGGCCATTTCTTTTATATTTAGCCAAGTTGATGGTTCTCTTCTGACATGGATTCTACACATTGCTTGGTTACACTTGTGTTGGATATTGGGTCAGCTCGTTTGGATTCATTTTTTTTTCCAACCCATCCTTGAGGACAAGGATGCTCTTTGAGGGGATGGTAATGGTAGAAGGCTCATGGGCTTATAGATATTGGGCTAAAATATAGTTTCATACCATATCTCTTTTATTATTATTGTTTTATGATTCCAGCCTTTTATTATATTTCATGTTCTAGAGTATTCTATTACTTAGGATGGTGCCACATGTAAGGTCACTTTTCATTCCTTAAGTAAGTTAGTTACTATAAATTGTATTGCTTCCATTATGAAAGGTTAACAAGAAAATTGACAAACTTTTATTTTATCTTCTTTTCTTAGTTTTCTTTTGATTTTCTTCCTTTGATTTTCTCTACCAAGCAAAATCAAAGGAAGAAAACCAAAAGAAAACTAAGAAAAGAAGATAAAATAAAAGTTTGTCAATTTTCTTGTTAACCTTTCATAATGGAAGCAATACAATTTATAGTAACTAACTTACTTAAGGAATGAAAAGTGACCTTACATGTGGCACCATCCTAAGTAATAGAATACTCTAGAACATGAAATATAATAAAAGGCTGGAATCATAAAACAATAATAATAAAAGAGATATGGTATGAAACTATATTTTAGCCCAATATCTATAAGCCCATGAGCCTTCTACCAATCTCTTTCCTGGGCGCGAAGAATCAAAGAAGTTTGTGACACTGTTTCTCCCGACGCATGCGAGGTGGGTGGTGAAGGATGGCGGTTCTCTCATCGCTCCAGCACGAAGGAGGACACGCCGGGAGGAGGAGGTGGGGTGACGGCGGAGGGTGGGAGTGAAGGAGGGTTTATTTTGGTTTGGGTGAAGGATTTTCTTGACATTGCAACTTTTAGTTTTTTATTTTTTTTCTTAACAGGTCACCTTAACTTGCTATAACAGGTAATTTTGCTCTTTCACTTGTGAAAGACCTATCATCCTCTTTCATCCTAGAAGCCACCTAATTTAAAATAGTTAGAATATTAGTTATCAATCATAAATAAATTTAGGATGTAATGGAAAAAAATCATAAATTTAGGAAAAAGTTGTTATCATTATAAAAAAAACCAAATCATTTTTTATATAAATAAAAATATCAAGAACAAAAATTAATTAACAATAAAATACTAAATAGGACTCTAATACTATGTATTGAAGACTCCCCACCCAATTATTTTAATTTTATCATATTTTTGGATTAAAAAATATTTTTATATTTACTTATATATTTAAAATATATAATCTTTATAAAATGTTAAAATTATTGTGAATAAACTCGTGCAACATACATGTATTATATCTAGTTAAAGGGTTGTGCCGCTAATCCTTGAGCTTGTTGTGCTCCAAGATCTGGCTCTGCTCATCCCAAATCTATATGAACTTAGCCATGTCCGGTTGTTCCCTCTAGATATGTTACGACGCGAGAGTGATACACGCTGACTCACCGCTTAAACTTTGTGTTGCCTCTGACACATCTCCATCACTCAGAACCTCACAAAATCTCAGAGAAAACAAGTGCTAACATGTGATTAGGGAATCCTTTTACTGATCCCCACATACAGCGCCAATTGTTCCAATATAGAAACAATAGTGATGACACTAGGTCCAAAACCCTAGCGGAGGTAGGGTGATGGAATAACCTAGCTGCCTGTGTATAAAATGCCAAAAGTTATTTTTCAGGGTACGAGTGTTCCCTCTTTTTTTTGTCAAAGGTTGAAAGGGATACCTAAAACCCTAATCAGACTTCGTAGGCCTTATAATTTATGCCCAAGAGTCCATACAAACTCTATACTCGCCCTTGGGTGATCTATGGTTGATATATACACTCTAAGGCCCCCACCTGCTCGCCTTGAGCCATGTCACCCCGGCGGGCTGGTTCCTAAAGCTGAAGCATGGGCTGGGCCTCCTATTGTAATGAGGGAACTTGCCCAGTCCACAAGACATCGTGCTCGCAGCATAAGAGCGAACGTGTCTTCGAGAAAATCCTCTGACTTTCATAGAAGGTTCATGGGTGGGCCCCTATTGTGACGAGGAGAATCGCCTAATACACAAATGATAAAGACCTTTGTACAATCCATAACAAGAACACCGGCTTTTATTGTTGAATCCACTTCCTCCAAAGAATTGTATCCATGATGTCACTACACGAACAATTGAAATAATTAAATCATTTTACCTACCACAACTAAAGTTGAGGAATGGGAAATAATTTTTCTCTCCGACAATCGCAGTTTTAGTTGCAGTTTAAAAATTAAAATTTTAAGAGCCTTCTACGACGACAGTCGCAAAATGTTACTTTGTATATCGCCACTGAAACTATAGTATAAAATTAAACATGTTCGATGTGAAAAAAGTTCAAATTGCAACTCACATAAGTGTGGTTTGAAAATTGCATACCGCGATTCTAAGTTGTGGCAAAAAAGAAAAACGCACCTTACGATGGTGATAACACAAAAACGTAACAAGGAAGAAGATGCGTAGCCTATAACCCTTCTTCTAGAAGTATTGTGGGTGTCTACCTGTGAGCAAGGTGGTGGGTTGGAAGAAGAGGATTGTGGAGCAAGGTGAGGAGAATGAGGGAGATGGTGGGGAGGGAGATGGGGAATTGGTTGAAACATGGAAGATGATGCGATTCAAGAAGAGGGATGGTGAAAATGTGTGATAGGGGTATTTTTGACAAAAACACAAAAGAGGGATGGCAGCAATATGAGTGGGGATGGCACCAATAGAACCTCCCTAGTTATTATATTTGCATTTCACAAGGTGTAACATTTTAATAAATATTTATATTTATTTAACAATAAAATAGTTAAACTATATTGTTTATATTTGCATTTCACATGATGTGACATTTTAATAAATATTTATATATATATATATACATCGGAAAACAATTTAAAAAATTCTTTAAAACAAATATGATGTCCCGCGCCTTAAAAAAATTTAAGTAAATAAAAAATAAAAGTTATTTCATACTATTTTAAAATATAAAACAAGTAAAATATCTTCTAAAAACATGTTTCTAATTTAAATCAGTTGTATGCGGTATTTTAATATATTATCATTACCGTATCCCGAGTCAGATTAGTCACGTGAGGCTCCTTTCCCCATGGAGACTGGTGATCAAATGACAAAAAAATTGATATCAATTTTCTACAGGATACATAATAAAAATATAAACAGTAACATTATTTTGTAATAAATATATTCGAGACAGTGGCTTATAAAAAAAAAAATCGAGACAGTGACACTCTTTTGAACAGGCCAAACTGTTTGTAATAAATATTTCATCATCACTCATATTTCTCTCTTTCTCACTCTTGTGACTGAACATTAAGTTTGAACATAACATTAATCGTATTATAAATCCATTAGTATCACTATGTGTTGGAAAATATATTGTTTACTGTGATTTCGGATATATAGTACAAACAAGTGCTGATTTATAGAAAGATGTGAACAGAGTGAAGTGAGGCAGTGCAGAAGACTGAGGCTGTCGCATTATCACAGTTTGGCCTGTTCTTGCAGTTGATCCTGTGAAGAGAGCCATGGGGGAAAAATTAGCAACATGCACTTAAACAAAAGGAAGTAAATAAGAAAAGGACAAAAAGGAAAGTGGGTAGTGTTAGGTTTCTTTTTGGATAGGCAAATGTTAGTTGTTAGTAATGTTAGTAAATTAGTCCTCCTCAAGGTTCGAACTCTGGACCCTTCACCCTTCATCCCACCCAACCCTTATGTCCCTAACTCTTTACTACTTGAGCTATCCTTGGAGACGGGTAGTGTTAAGCAACTGGTGGTGGTCTTTTAAAAATTAAAACAGAAATAGGAAACCAATTAATGAGAAACAACTGAATTCTTATACATACACAAACCCCCATATCTCTGCATTGTTTGATATAGGGTTGATTCAACTATCGTAATGATACTTACACACCCAAACAGTTTAGACACCCCATAGACGCATCATTTTTCTCTCAATCTCTCTCTTTATCACATCTATGACCCATCATATATCACATCAATTACTTCTATTTCTTCTCTTCCTTTCTCACTTTAAGCGTTCAGTTGGGTGTTTGCATTATGCGAATCTCTATGAATCATATTCCTTGAACTATACTCAGTTCTCCTTTTGTAAGGAAAAGTGAGGCGTCAAAGATAAAATGAAAGCATAGTATTTCTTTATTTTATGTTTTTTCAGACAATGTGCAGATTTGCCTTCATGTTTCATTTCTGGGATTATGGTAATAGAGAATATTAAATCAGTCAAGTCACCAACACCTTTGGGCCATTCAATTTTCCCTGCTATATGAGCAATTGCTTAGAACTTCTTTGATAAGTAACATAAAAAAACTAAATATAAACAAGGATGATAAACTGTGCTAAGTTAATAACTTAGAGCTATATTTAGTTTTATCTTTCTATAAATTAGTTCATACTAGATGAAACTTAGGCACTCAAGTCAAATGTACTCATACCCCCAAAAGCAGTTACAAAGTAAACATTCCGAGTAATGTGAGTGAGATAATGAAATTCAATGTAGAAATAATCAATATGAAGTCACACAAACCTCTGTCACAAAGAAGGCGTGGAAACCATATGGAACTCTATGCGGCAATTCTACAACTGCAATAGGATCTGCTGACATTGTTTTTGCATCGATGACATGCACGAATGATTTGCTGCAGTTTTATTATTTAGAATCATGTTAGATTTTATACTATTAAAAAGGAGATAAAAAAACTAAAAATAGGTCATGTCATAGTGATCCATATTCCATACACAGCTGTTTCTGATTCCTAAGGAATTACACTGATCATAACTCATAAGTTCATAACAGTCATAATTATGATTATAATCCATGCGTATATAAACAATTTCGCAAAAGCCACTGCATGAAAAGTGCAGAGGAAAATGATACCCGGTATTCTCATCATGTGCAAATAGGATCAAGTATCCATCATCTTCTTCAGAATCGGTGCCAGGGACACGTGGGACATAAACAGCCTCAGATCCAAACTTCCCTGGTCCCAAGTCATAGAGACCCTGAACATTTCCTCCAACTTCAAGCTTTGTTTTTCCAGAATCCGGTTTGGCATGCAAATCAAATTTAACAACCCCGGTAACTTTTGCAATGCTGTCTAATATAGTTCCATATACATATCGCTGTTTCCTGATGAAATACGAATGGTAAATGCAGGATATGGAAAACAAGCATAAACTTAACTACTGTTCGGACTCAATCTTAAACTTAATTTGGAAAGCACACACACTAGAACTGTCATTCATTTTCAAATAAGTACACAAAAAAATTAATGCGACTACGAAAATAACAACTATCGAATTTACATATGATTAAGATAGGATGATTTACGGGTTTCATTTTCAAACTACCCTGAATTTTCTCAGCATGGAGAGAATAAACTTACCTGCCAGTGTAGCTTTCATTCACCCTAGGAAAATCTACTGTAGATGCTGATAGTTTCTGTTGAGAAGCTTCACCCGTTTTCATGTTAAACCTCATTTCATACCTGTAAAAAGTTCAATATCCATAAATAAATAACGACCATCTAGTAAAATTTGCTTCGTAATTTACATATTAGAATGAATCGGTTTACAGCTCATTTGAGAAACTTTCGAGCTTTTCCTTGACAGCCCCGCCAACATTGTCCAACTCTGGATTCTCAAGGCGACATGTGATCAAAACAACTTCATCCTCCTCCTCCCAAGCATTGGCTAAATGAAAAACAGAAGAAAAAAGGTCATATAAAAGTTTCAATGGACATTTCTGTTTGAAGAGCTTAAGGCACAGATTGAAGCTTGAATCTGTGTTCTTACTTTTATCCGTAATACATTGTTCCTATCTAACTTTGGCATTACTATGATTTATAAAAAGAAAGACTATTTTTATAAGTTGGCTGGGTAAATATACTGGACTGCACTCAAATTATGTTATCATGCACTTCAATTTTATGAATCACAGAATCTTTACGAGATCATTGCAGAATATTAATAAACAATTTATGAAGGAGAAAAAAATAGCAAACAAACACACCATTGTGGAATATGAAGCAGTTTGGTAGCTCAAACCATCTAATTTGCTTATCATCCTTAGCATACCGAGGTAGGACACCAAAGCGAGCTTTCTTGGTTGAATCAAAGGAGAATATCAGTGTTTTATTTTTCACCATTTCCTGAAATATGGATTTCATTCAACAACTTAGATCATTAGTTCCCATCAACTGATGCATGAAGTCAACGGACTGTATACCATTAAACCATCCTTAAATTAACCCTATCCCATTTGAAAATGAAATCATATTGTCCATGCCCACATTCACTGTAACAATTCACATTATGAACATTTCATTTAAAAATATTTCACTACAAGGAAGAAAGTAGCATCAAGAACCTACAATCTCAAAACCTGAAGCTAGTAAATCCAAACCCAGACTTGGCGTTTATCTATAAAATGTCCCCCCCTTAAAAACCTTAAAAAATATAGAGCCACATTTAATTATGAATTGGGAAGAATATTGATATTCTATTCACTTGGTTAGGGTACGGTGGCTCTGATATGATATTAAGAATATCCAAAAAATTGAACTATTAGGTGCAGGACAGGATTAGGATTTTGTTTTTAACTTCTAACAAGTATAAAAGCAAAGCATTATTTTTACTCATAATAAACAAGATCATTTTAACACCAAGCTTGGTATAGTTGAATGATATGATAAAGAAATTACTCTTTTGTAAGATTACATTAACAGAAACACCTGCAATACCTTTGGTCTAAAGTACAGAGGAAGATCCATAAAGATGGCGTAGTTCTCTGTGATGGCAAAATCATGCATCATGATGGGGTCTGATACTGTTATAGGTACAGGGTCATGCATAAAACCATCCTTTGAAATTACTCTGTATGTGACATATGGCGGTGTATGTGAATAACCAAATGTAAACATCTCCCCTGCATACAGGATATTTGTTTGTTGGAATAAATAATTACATTAAATAAGTCAACTTTTCACTATTTATTGAAGATGGCTTCACCAGAAAATGGGTCAACTTTTGGATGAGCAGTGAAGGAATGGTCCAATCTCTTGTCATAATCTAGCAGGCCAAGTGTCTGCAAATCACCATCTTCAAAAACTTTAATAGCATCTGCAAAATTCAAAATGAGACTACTTCAAAATGAGAAATGAAAAAACCACTGATGCTCAAGATCATAATGGCTGACGGACACCCCTGAACCATATGAATCTATTTTAACCCCTTTGTTCTATTCAGTTTATGGCATTCAGATATAATCAACAAGTTTACATCTTTCATAAAAGTGAAATAGGAACAATACTCACAAGGTTTATCTCCTTCCGAGAGTGCTAGAAGCTTCCCATGGTGATAAACAAGAGCTGTATTAGCTGATAGACATGAGAGTATGAGCAGAAGTTAGTTTCAGCTATTCCAGTCACATACAATAGCATAATAGTCCCAGTAAATAACCACACGAAGACTTCACCAAAACGAGTTAACATGAGTTACCTGTTCCATGTCCATATGAACCATCCAGTACTTTCAATTTAGTTCTCAACATTTGCATGTTAACCATTAGCAGTCCAAATAGACCCTTGAGATCTCCAATCTGAAAATGAGATCCAAGAAGTTACACTTGTCTTGGGAACCTAAAAGTTCTAAGAGTAATAAATTCTTCACTAAGCTTATATATTTTCACTTTCTGTTCCTACCTTCATAAATTTAGAGCCTCCAAAGTATTCTTCTTGTTTAAGACGAGAAGTTCTCACAAAACGAGAAACATATGAGGCTTTTCCATCTTTGATTCGCAAACCATGAATCATTCTGCAATTAACCATATTAGAGGACCAGACAACAAAACTATGAACTTTTTATGAATGTTATTGACCACCCAAAATTTAAGAACATTATTATTTCCACTATGATGAGCTGCTGAAATTCAAAAGTGTTAGTGAAGCATAATTGGAACTGGTGTATAATTCAGGAAAAAAATTAAAGTGAACCGGCATCTGTACAGCAGACTCTTTATCAGAAATACCATATTATGTAGGCTTTATTAAGATTTTAGACCTATATTTTCACTATATATTAAGTGAACAACGTGTTGCATACAAAATTCTTTCCTATTCCTATCTAAACTACTACTTTAAAAAACCATTTTATATCATTTATTAACATAACTTGAATGAAGGATTACTTAACATAAGGACAAATAGGATACATTAAGTACAGTGAGAGATTAGAATGAACAAATTGAAAAAATAAGTACTACAACAGACATGGAGTAAAAATATAAGGATTGAAACCGAATTAGAGCAGAATGACCAAAAACACATTATTTACTATAAATCAACCACTGCTCTCAGCTTGATATTAAAAGCAGAGATAGATGTGTACATTAACTGAGATGAATTCTCTTTCAACAAAATAATACGAACAGCCCAGGTTATTCGAAATGCCAGGTTCTCTCCCACCTTCCTAACTCACTTCTTTCCTGATTCTCTCTTCTATCTCTTCCTTCTTTTTATTCCTCCATTTCCGCTCTTATCCACTTAACTGATCCCCTTCATGATTTCCCTCTCATCCTGCCACATGGGCAGGAGGTTACACAGTTGTCTCTAATGCTAATTTTCCAATCCTCCTTGATACTTTCATGTGATCCTCCCCTATCACCCAGCACTAACCTATTAATTAATATAACAAGCCCTGAGAAACTTCTGAAGGATATATCATTAGTAAGTTAAACTAAATTTAACAATGTCATAATCATGCATATATAAAATTCAGACGAGAAAAGATTAGGCATAATCAGTTTGAGGATTTGAAATGTTAAACTCAAAATCATTTCAAAACATGCGCTCTACTGAACTACGATTTCAAAACATAATACAGATATAATAAGTAGTGGTTGGTTAACTTGAGTGTGGGCACACTTAATTTTCTATGAGTCCCACTAAATTGAAAGTGGGATCCATATTTTTAGTAGACTCCACATGAATTTCAACCAATCAATGACACATTGTTGGAAAGAGTGTTAAAGTGAGTGTTGCTAGCACTTTGTCATGAACTAACTCTCTTAAAAGCTTAAGCTATTTGATAAAGACACATGGATGGTTTTTAATGATACATCCTCAACACACCCCTCACAGAAGAGGCTTGAGGGTTTAAAGCTTGAAAAATGTACTAGGCCTGTAGCCCACAAATCTTGTGCTGAAATTTACCTTTTTATTAGAAGAACATAAGTGGAAAGAACTGAAAATCACTTTGTCGTATAAGATTTGATACCATATTATCATGAACCAACTCTCTCAAAAGCTTAGGCTATTAGGCGAAGAGGCAAGGAAAAAGGAATGGGGAAACCTCAAAAGGTATTCAAAAGAAAACAAATATTTACATCCTATATGATATGATCTGGCTGTGCAGTTCCAACAGAACAGGGGCTCAAACTTATGTATTAAACTGTGATCACTAAGCCATTATCATTATGTTAGACTTGTGCTCACATATTACACATGTCAAAAAAAATGGATAGTCAAGATGCACAATGCAGGAAATATGAAAGAAATATATTTTTAAAGAATGGAAGAGAATCACACACCCATCTCCATCAAACCTGCAAAAACAGATAGGGAAAGCACGGCATAAGCATAAAACTCCATACTAAGAACACATTTTTTTTTAATTCAGATAAACAAAAACTGCTCCATGTTAATACCAAACCTTCACATAAAAGTGTTAATATGACAAAAGAAAACCAATAATCTGATAAGTAATATGGATCACTAAGATATATTTTCCACCAAATATTTTTTAGCAACAAAAGAATCATTTTTTACCAGTGATATCCAGCCACAGGAGCAAACTTCGGATTAGGTCCCACCCTGACAAACTCTCCATTGAAGCAATCCTACAATACACTTCAAATAGTAAGTGATGAACAAGGGGTCTAATAACAAGGTATGTTACAGCAAAATATTCCAATTGAGAAATATAACACATTATCAGATATCCTAAAATGGGTATCTAACAGGCAATGGTACCAACCGGTAGGAACCCTCTGACAGGAAGATTCTTAGTAGGAGGAGTCTCATCATGAACCGGAGCAAAATTACCAGCAAGCCAATGATGGGGCAGTGAAGAATCATAAAAGCATTTCACAACCAGCTTCTCCAACAAATCAATCACTTTTGAAGTGAAACCATTACTGGGTTTTGGTTCCACCTTCACTGGCAACCCTCCAGCACCAGTACCAGTGGTGTTCTTCTTCTCATCCTCCATTGTGGGTTGGTGGTGTCAGTGACTGAAAGTGGTGGAAAGCTTTGAGGTTTACGTAATTGAGGTTGTGGGGAGTGGAAATTATTCACGATTGAGCATGTGGTTTAATTTCGACCATAGATTCCTTGGCATAGAAACTGCCACGATGTTTTCCACAATGTTTCAGATTCTACTGCGTGTCGAAAGATACTGTCTTTGTCTTTCCTCACGTTGTATTGCTCGCCACAATATATTTGTAAATTAACATGTTAAATATTTCAAATTTCAATCGGTGTGCAAATCATAATTTTTTTTTTGAAACTAAATCATAATTAAGAGGAACTCAAATATAATTTTAAAAATTTATAGGGGCTAAAATTTATTAAAATTACACGTCATTTCATTAAATGATATGACATGTCTGCATAGGCTCTAAAGTGACATCTGGGCTCGGTGGTCGGAGCTCCATCGACGATAATGATGGTTTCCAACCAAAAAAGGTAGTTTGATGACCTATTTAGGAAGATTTTCCGACGAAAGACGAAAATCAGATTTCGCTCAAAGTTTATGAACTTTTTCCACGTTTAACCCTAAGATGAAGAGGGGTATCGAGAGCGTGTTTGATTACGGTTTTTGAAAATTGTATTAAAAATTATTTTTAGAAATTGTTAGTTGAAAACTTTTTTTCAAGAAAAAATTTTGTTTGATTGAGATGTTTTTCAACTTTAAAAATAAAAACTGAAACCGAAAACATTTTTCAGTTTTTTTGTTGTGTTTGTTTTAAAAACTAAAAATGAGAATTGTTTTTTAAAACAAATAGGTTTTAATTTTTTTTCCAATTTTTATAAACCGAAAACAATCTTCAAAACACAGTAATCAAACTGACCCTAGTAGTAGCTCGTGCAGTGCACGTGTGTTTTTATAATTATTTTTGATATTTTAATTTCAATATTCTTTTAAAGTAATTGTAAAAAATTAATAAATATTTAGACATGTGCTATAGTGATATGTCGAAGTAAAAAAATAAAATCAAAATAGATGACACGATTAATATTAAAATCGTTCATTTTAATTTACTTGATACCAAACAAAACAATGTAATTTAAAGTTTTTTATAACAACATAAATATTAAAAATGCAACATATACTCATGCAGCGAAAGTCTCAACGTAATCAAGATTTTATTTTACTTCTCTATCTTAACACGTTTAACTACTTAGTTGACGAAGCTTGTGCTGGAGAATTTTCCGCCATGTCGAAACAATCAAGATTTTTATGTGACATTCTTTTCATAGAAGTAATGTATTGCCGAGATAATGATTCAAGTTAATTTCCGTAAATGACGCATTTTAAAATACGTTTAATTACAGAACATAAACGAATCTGAAACAATGACGAACTTACCTCAAGTGGAACGACAACGTCAACAAAGAGCAAGCTAGGCGACGACAACAACGAGTTGAGCAACAGGCAACGAAAACAGAGTGTTGCACAATGACGACTTCGAGGAACCGCAATGGAGAATGGAGATGACAGATGATGAGTATGAAGATGAGTACAGGTGGTCTGAGTAATGGTAGAATGAAGAAGGAGGACGTGAAGGTGGGGTGATATGAATTGATACGAGTTTTTTTTATTAAAGGTATCATATGAGTGACATGATTAGATGTGGGGCGGTGACAATAACCATTCCCAACTATGTACCAAAATGCCAAATAATTTCTCACATATGTCGTTTTAAGCATCGGCGAAGGGAAAAAAATGTCGTTTCGAAATCGGTGAAAATTTCCCGCCTTCTGACGACTGAACTTGAACTCACAAAAAGCACTTCAAATTCCCCCATTTCCACTTTCTCTATCTGCAACCTTCAACAAACACACACACAACAATTTAGGGTTTCGATCTCCAAAACCCTTCACCGATCCATTTCCCCCTACAACAATTCCTCCAATCTTCACTTCTCTCTCGCGATTCCGACTCCACCATGTACATCAAGGAGGTTTGCTTGGAAGGGTTCAAATCGTACGCGACCCGAACCGTCGTTCCTGGCTTCGACCCCTTCTTCAACGCCATCACTGGGTTGAACGGTTCCGGCAAATCGAACATTCTCGATTCCATTTGCTTCGTTCTCGGCATCACGAACTTGCAGCAGGTTCGTGCTGCTAACCTTCAGGAGCTCGTGTATAAGCAAGGTCAAGCCGGAATTACCAAGGCCACGGTGTCGATTGTGTTCGATAACTCCGATAGGAATCGAAGCCCTCTTGGATATGAAGACCATTCAGAGATTACAGTTACCAGACAGGTTGAATTTTATTTTTTTGAACTTTTATCTGGGAATTTAGGGTCTAGTAATATTTATTCCATTTTTAATATCATTTCGGCGAAAAATGTACCGAAAAAGATACCGGGTTTTGAGTTTAATAGATGCTTAATGATTTATTTGTTTGTCTGTTACTACTTTGCTAAGTGAGTGGTATAATCATGGATTAAATTATCTAGTATCAATTTGTTAATTTCTTGTCTACATGATCTTTATAGATTTAGATTTTGGAAGCGACATTGCGAAAAAAAATTAAAATTAGGAAAATGCTCGATAGGCCGAATCGGAATTTCGTATAACATTATTGAGGGTTTTAATTGGTCAATCATTATTTGTTTTGCATTCCATCGCTGAATGGGGTGTTATAACCACCTATTAGAAACTTACCGCTCATCAATTCGTGAGTTTCGCCCACGAAATCTGTCGGCCTAAGTAGCATTACTCTTAAAATTATTATTTAGAATAAAAAACTTGAGCTTTATGGGCTTTAACTAAAGCAGTTGTCTAAATCATGGGTTATGTGAATATTGGATTTAAAGTCAAAATTTGGTTATCAGTTATCAACTATGCAAATTTCTCATTTTCTATGTGGTGTTATGTTTTGGGGGTACAATGCAGATTGTGGTTGGAGGGAGGAACAAATATTTGATCAATGGGAAACTTGCGCAGCCTAGTCAAGTCCAAAACCTTTTCCATTCGGTGCAGCTAAATGTTAACAATCCGCATTTCCTGATAATGCAAGGGCGCATCACTAAGGTTTTAAATATGAAACCGCCAGAGATATTGTCTATGCTTGAGGAAGCTGCGGGGACAAGAATGTATGAGACAAAGAAAGAGGCTGCTCTGAAAACACTTGAGAAGAAGCAGGGTAAAGTTGATGACATTAACAAGCTTCTTGATCAAGAGATATTGCCCGCTCTGGAGAAGTTAAGGAAAGAAAGGACACAGTACATGCAATGGGCTAATGGCAATGCTGAATTAGATAGGCTGAGAAGATTTTGTATTGCTTATGAGTATGTTCACGCAGAGAGGGTAAGAGACAATGCTATTTCTGAGGTGGAACAAGTAAAAGCCAAGATAACTGAGATTGATGACACTGCTAAGACAACTCAGCTGGAAGTAAAGGAAATGGAGACGAAAATAGCTCAATTGACTGCTGAGAAGGAAGCAAACATGGGTGGAGAAGCAAAATCTCTGTCAGAGAAGGTAGATGGACTTTCCCAGAGTCTTGTGAAGGAAACATCTGTCCTAAACAATAAGGAAGACACTCTACGGAGTGAAGAAGCCAACAAAGAAAAAGTATGTGGGTGGTGTTATGGATTCATACTTCAAGATTATTATGTCATTTTTTAAATTTTTAGGTTGCTTATGCTTTAAAGTATTTACATTTTGTGAAGCTGATATTTGGATGTTGAACCTTGATGTTTTAAGATTGTTAAAAATATTGAAGAATTGAAGCGATCTGTAGAAGAGAAGGCCTCTTCCATAAAAAAGGCTGAAGAGGGAGCAGCTGATTTGAAAAATAGAGTAGATGAGCTCTCAAAGAGTCTGGAAGAGCATGAAAAGGACTACCAGGTAAAAGAATTAGATTCTGGGTTAATGTTTTGTCAGGTTATATGATATCCACGAGTGGAGTTTGTTAGATTGAGGTTATTTTTCCTGTTGCTCAAAATTATTCGTAGGGTGTTTTAGCTGGCAAGAGCAGTGGTAATGAAGAGAAATGCATGGAGGATCAACTAGCTGATGCAAAGATAGCAGTTGGGAGTGCTGAAACAGAATTGAAACAGCTGAAAACCAAAATTAGCCATTGTGAAAAGGAACTGAAAGAGAAAACAAATCAATTAAGGTCCAAACGTGAAGAAGCTATATCTGTAGAAAATGAGCTCAACACCAGACGAAAAGAGGTGGAAAATGTTAAAAAGGGATTGGAGTCTCTTCCTTATAAAGAGGGTGAGATGGAAGCTTTGCAAAAGGTTAGGTTGATTTTTCTTCAGTTAGTTTCTTTACAATTTAAAGTTTACAAGTCCCATTTAAATAAATTCTTGTGTAAAATAACTTCCAGGATCGTGAATCTGAAAGAGATTCTGTGCAACGGTTGAAGGATGAAGTACGAAACATTTCAGCATACTTATCAAATGTTGAATTTACATATCGTGATCCTGTGAAGAACTTTGACCGATCAAAGGTGAAAGGTGTTGTTGCAAATCTCATCAAAGTAAAGGATAGTTCCACAATGACTGCCCTAGAGGTTGGACAGAATGACAACTTGTATCTGAAATTCTGAATTTATAACCAACAATTGTTTTGTTAACCCCTTGAATATATCCATTTTCAGGTTACAGCTGGTGGAAAATTGTATAATGTTGTAGTTGACACAGAAAGTACTGGCAAGCAATTACTACAGAATGGCGGTCTTAAACGAAGGGTGACAATTATACCTTTAAACAAAATACAATCAAGTGTTGTTCCCTCCAGAGTTCAACAAGTGGCTGCTAGATTGGTTGGTCACTGCATTTATTTTTGAAAATACATGTTACTTGGTTTTTGCTATCTAAGTGTCTTGACCGCTAAACTGACCTTGCTGAAAGATTTTGTTGATTTGATTTCAGGTGGGCAAGGAGAATGCTGCTGTTGCACTTTCTTTGGTTGGTTATGATGAAGATTTGAAGGTTTGTTTCCTTGAATTTCAATTTATAACAACATTTACTGTACTTGTTTCTTAAGTTTTTCTTTTCCTGTTTTATTTTTCCTTGTTTAGTTTTATTTGTAGCGATCATGGGTACTGAAAGCATTTTCCATGTCATTTGAATATGTTTTAACAATCTTTTCCTCCAGTTTTGTTTTATATTTGATCTTGCTGGGTGTGGAAACTTGATTGATTTTCATGCTCAATTGTAGTTTTAATTTTATGTTAAGCTCAATTCTGTTCTAACTAAATTTGAAATTTGTTATAGACTGCAATGGAGTATGTCTTTGGTTCAACATTTGTTTGCAAAACCATTGATGCTGCGAAAGAGGTAATAAGCAAGGACTGTTTTTTTCTGCTGAGTTACATAAAGCTTTAATTTTACATTGTGGTGTAAACATTTTGCTGATATAATGACTTTCAGATATTATGTTCCAACATGTTGTGCTTTAGATCTGCATAACTTTTTTCCTGTACTTACTAATTTTGCATAACTTAATGATAGTTTATTGTCTTTTTTCTATGGAGATGTTTTTGGTATTTTCATTATTTTGGTGACTGTACTTACAGCTCTTTTTATGTTTTCGTAACATACTATAGTTTTCTTACTATATATCTACCTAAGTAAAATAGTAATGCTTCTGAATTTGTCGCGCAATGTCTATATTTAACTAGGTGAGCCCTATTTGTTTCCACTATGTGACACTCCATCTGTTTTTTGCTCATAAAGTCATACTTGTCTAATCTGGCACGTCATCATTTCTTACCCACCTACGTAGATGCTCAATTTGTCTTAAACTTTGTTGGTCTAATAGGTGGCATTTAATCGGGAGATTCACTCTACAAGTGTCACACTAGAAGGAGATATATTTCAGCCAAGTGGTCTTCTAACTGGTGGAAGCCGCAAGTATGGTGCTATCTTGTTTTTATTGTTACAATTGTCACTGGAATTTGCATATTTCTCTCATTATATGTCCTATAGACTGTGAGCACAGAGCATATGATATCTTGATTCTTGACTAGTTAACAGAATATTATATATTTTACATTACAGTTTCTGTGTCTTCTATTAAGTGTTACAGTCAATTAGTTATTGAAAAGCTAATGCATATAAATCTTGGTATGTTGTGACGGGTTTGTTGTACTTGTAACAGGGGCAGTGGTGATCTTTTGAGGCAACTTGATGCTTTGGCTGAGGCTAACTCAAATCTTTCAGAGCATCAAAAAAGGTTATCAGAGATTGAGGAAAAGGTAGGCCCTAAATACCCCTTTTTTTTCATATGATATAAAAACTTACATTTAGAAAACCTAGTAAGTACATTTATATAAATAAACAAAATTGTATGTTGGTTTCTTTTTTGATTTGTCTGTCACTGCATTTATAAGTTAACAGAGAGGAATGGTAAGATTAAATTAACTTGGGATGGGGTCAATTGCTTGAAGTTTGGATCCTAGGTCCGTGTGTCATGTGAGGTGTTGGTAATCACCTATTTTACACAGTTAATGGGGGACAGTTTCTACTTTCTATGTAATGTTTAAACTTTAAATGCATTATCATCAAATGTAATTTTTTAAATGTCGACAAAAGCTCATTAGAGTTGAGAAAGATAAATGTGCAAGGGCTGTGAAAAAACTAGAGAAAATTGTACATCAATGTTAAGAAAAAACAAGAAAGATATAAATGGAATAAATTGCAGCAATCTCTACATGACTATTAAAATCCGCTTCTAAAATATCTACCGGTACTAGGTGGGGACTGTGAAGAAACTACAGAGACTGCTTTATTCATGAGGAATTAATGTTAAGCTTTAAAAAAACTCTGGCATTTCACTCCAGGCAAAGCCACCACCATATCACTGCACATAATATGGCACACTGCCAAAGGACCTTGCACCTTTTGGTCCTTTTAGTAACTAAATTGCATATTCTAGATTGCTTTAAACTCTCCTTCATGATTTAGTTTTTCTCACAATATTGAAAGTGACTGCACCACAAATATCCCGCTTCTGTAGAATATATTAGCAAAAAATACAAACATTAGAAGATATTAGAATCCGGGCTTGACCTAACTCTAGCCCAAAAGCTAGCTTGGGGGTGAGGACTGCTCTACCCTTTATAAGGACTTATTTGGCCATATCTCTGGTCAATGCGAGACTTCTCAACATAAGAAAGGGCTTCGTGTACATCAGTGAGAACTTGCAACAGATTATTTATATTGCTAACTACAGCAGTCCAACTAGAAGATTTCACCTTGTTGGGACCCTGGGCTTCTAAAAGTAGGTTTGTCAGTTGGTACTTTCTGGAAAATGGGTCTTGACTTAAAAATAAGACCAGTAATGCAATTGTAAACTCCAAAGGAATCTAAAGTTGAAATCCCACTGGCTACGAAAGAAATTGGATGAACACAGTGAATCAATCCTCACAGAGCTTTGAATTCTAAAGCCTCTAACTCAGTAAGGGTCAACAACATAAAATTTTATAGCGATGGAATCATTTTGGAGAACAAAAGCTGCATAGTGCATATGCAATGATACTGCAAGAGTATAAATGGTAATGGCAGGGATCAAAAGTACATGCAAGTTGTTTGGGCATTGTTTTTGTTTTGCCTCTATTAAAACATTTCTCTGGATTCGTTTAGTTTCCATGTATGGTCTAGACTCTAGAGAAGGTAGAATGGTCTGCAGGCCTCTTTTTGTCTCAATACTTCATAAAATACAAAAAAGTAGTGCTTTCTTGTATGAAATTGAGCTATTCTTATATTTTCTTGTGACTTGTGGAGTTTTTTATACACATTTATGTTTGTCATTTTAAATTTTGATAATCTTGTGGAGCCCAGTCATTTTATAAATAAATCTTATATATAATAAGCTCATGGTTTCAATATAATCTCACATTCTCAATCCTTTAATTCTTTATTTTGTCTTTGTATCTTGACACCCAGATCATGAAGCTTCTTCCCCTTCAGAAAAAATTTAAAGACCTCAAAGCCCAATTGGAACTTAAATCATATGATCTTTCATTGTTTCAGAGCAGAGCTGAGCAGAATGAGCATCATAAGGTGTTGATTCATTTCTTTCACCTTGATTTCTTGTATTGTGTGGCAATATATTTTTAACTCTTCTATCTCTCTTTGATTGCTCCTATTCACCCCATGTCCCCATCCAATTTACCTATGTAGCTTGGAGAATTAGTGAAGAAGATTGAGCAAGAGCTTGAAGAAGCAAAGTCTGCAGTCAAGGAAAAGCAGCTTTTATATGAGGACTGTGTCAAGACTGTTTCAACACTCGAAACATCAATCAAGGAACATAACAATAGTCGAGAGAGTAGGCTAAAAGGCTTGGAAAAAAAGATAAAGTCAGTCAAATCCCAAATGCAGTCATCTTTAAAAGATCTGAAGGTATACTTGAAATATTAGAATTTTTTTCCTTAATCATAGTATGATTCATTTAACTAAATTATAACAGCTGAATCATTGCCTACCCTAAATCGTTTGTGAAGTAGATGCACTTATTGAATTCCACTTTCTAAGTAATCTGTTAAAATCTTGTTAGGATGAAATGTTGGGTGTTCTTTGAAGGGTTATTGATTATTTTCACTGGTCCAACGTGTAATGGTGCTTTTGGTGAGCCAACATTTGGCAATTGTTGAAAGCATCCTTCATGCTCATAATGTCCTCGATTATTTGAGATATTGGTGATTGTCTTGCGGTTGTCTTCCATACAACATTTTACAATGCTGCCCTATAATTGCTCAGTGTAGCTTGCATAAATTACAGATCTTCCATACTGTTTCTGCCAGTCCTGGCCTTCTGTTTTGGAGGCAATATTTGAAAGAAAAAAATATGGGTTATGGATACTGATAGAGTGTGGAATCAACTATTATTAAGTATTATATTAACTATACAGGGGAAAATTCCGGGTCCTGATCTTAACTAAAAAACTGTGAGGGTATGATTTACAAGCTTTTGTTGAAGAAAAAAAAATTATGATGGAATTTGAAGATTTTTGGGTGCTCAGAATTATTAATATACTAGAGTAAATACTATGGCCAAATAAGTAAATGATCACTGCAGTGTGATAATTAATTGGTTGCTCGTTGGTTCTTAGGTACATGATAATGAAAAGGAGAGGCTTGTAATGGAAATGGACGCCGTTATCCAGGAGCAAGCATCTTTGGAAAATCAATTAGAGGCGATGCAAACACAGATTAGTAATCTTGTCTCAGAATTAGAAGAACAAAGATCCACGGTAAGCATAGAAGACTATCTTGATTAGATCCCTTTTTGTCAAACAAGAATTATGTCCTCAAATCTCCAAAGTGCAGGTTGTTGCTGCAAGGAATAATCTTGATCAAGTTCAGTCACAGTTGAATTCAGTTCGTCAGAAAATGAAGGAATGTGACAAGGAAATCAATGGTATTATTAACGAGCAGAAAAAGCTTGAGCACAGACTTAGTGAGAGTAGTCTTGAAAGGAAGAGGATGGAAAATGAGGTAATAGTCTAACTGTTGTTGTCTATAGCCTTAAAACTTGTGTGCTAAAGAACAATCTCCTCATTCTATTGTTCCAGGTAAAACGGATGGAGATGGAACAGAAAGACTGTTCTGTCAGGGTGGATAAATTGATAGAGAAGCATTCGTGGATTGCTTCTGAAAAACAGTTGTTTGGTAGAAGTGGCACGGATTATGATTTTTCTTCCCGTGATCCTGGTAAAGCAAGGGAAGAACTTGAGAAGCTTCAAGCTGAACAATCTGGGTGTGTTTGAAAAAATGAATTCTTAACTTTTAGTGTTTTGTTTGGAACTACAGTTACATGTCTTCTTGTACTGTCATGACACTTTTGTTTTTAATTGTTTTACACCATTAAGGCTTGAGAAAAGGGTGAACAAGAAAGTCATGGCAATGTTTGAGAAGGCAGAAGATGAGTACAATGATTTGATGTCAAAGAAAAACATAATTGAGGTAATTTTTAAACCATTTTAACATTTTTTTCTACATTTCTCACTTTCGTGCTCAATCTATTATTCTTTTACCTAGAATGACAAGTCCAAAATCAAGAAGGTGATTGAAGAGCTAGATGAGAAGAAGAAGGAGACACTAAATGTTACTTGGACCAAAGTGAACAGGTGGGTTTTTCTTTTCCCTTTTTAATGTAACTTCATCCACTTAATTTTATATTTGTTAGATATTAAAACCATTTATAAGCTTTCACCTAAAAGCTTAAGTTTTTATTTTTATAGTTTAATTAGTTTATAACATGGTATTTTAGTCTCTGACGCAATAGGTCAGTTCTGATGTCTAACCTATCCTTCCAAGTAAAAGATTGAATTTCAATACAGGGTATCGTGAGTCTTGTAATTGTCCATGCTTTAAGCCTAAAAGGCTCTTGCATGAAGGGACATGTTAGTCTGTTATAATATAAATCCATTCATTCTTCTTGAGCCTTCAAATAGCTTAACCTTTGGGGAGAATTGGCTTAACTATGGGATCTACTCATTACGCTATATTTTATCATTCTTTTTCATTTGACAATGGTTGAGTATCATGTTTTCATTCTTTTCATTTAGTGACTTTGGATCCATCTTTTCTACCCTATTACCTGGCACGATGGCTAAGTTAGAACCTCCAGAAGGATGCAGTTTTCTTGATGGTCTTGAGGTTAAAGTTGCATTTGGAAGTGTGTGGAAACAGTCATTGTCTGAACTGAGTGGAGGTCAGCGATCACTGCTTGCACTTTCTCTAATTCTGGCACTGCTTCTGTTCAAACCTGCTCCCCTTTACATCTTGGATGAGGTATGTTTTACATGAATTTCTCTGGAACTTTTTCCCAGAATCCTAGTAAGCCTAGAAAAATGATTTTTTGATTTGTCCGTTCTGTGAAGAATTGAATATTACTGAAATTTGGCTGGCATCATATTCTTTGGGATTTGGCTCCTCTAAGGGTAAAGTAAGTCATCATACCTGATTACCTAATTTTAAAATGTCAATAAAAACAAAATCAATGGTGTGATGACTTACTTTACTCCCTAAAGTGAGTCTTAGAGGAGCCGGACCCTATTCTTTGTATTTTGCTTTTTGAATTTCCAGTCTCACTAATTAGGATCCAGTTAAACAAATTTATCACCTTAGATGCGATGATCAATGATATACACCTGATTGGGAATTTGTCAAAAAGTATCTTCATAGGTTTGGAATTTAGAGTTTTGGAGGAGAAAAATATTGTTAGGTTGTTTCTGGAGATTGATTGTGTGGAAAATTTGAAGTATGATGACATGGGAGTGGCGGCAACGTTCAAAATTTGTTTGAGGAACAGTTAACTATGGCTTGTTGGCCTATGCAAATGCCTGTGCTTAAAACTATACATGAGTGCATAAACTTATTTTGTGATGAATTTCTTATTTCATTGCCATTTTACAAATGGTATTGGCATGACATGACTAACAATAGTGTACTATTGTTTGATTTGTGTAGTTAATCCTATCAAGTGGGGAAAACACTTTTATTTTGCATTGTCTTTTAAACTCTTGAAGCATTGATTATGCGGCTAAGACAGGCATTAATTGTAAACTGTTGCAGGTTGATGCGGCTCTTGATTTGAGCCACACACAAAACATAGGGAGAATGATAAAGGCTCACTTTCCTCACTCCCAGGTAGAGGACCTTTTCTGGTGGCGTAATTTCCTTAATTTCAACATTCTCATGGGGAGAGTGCAACATTCTCTTTTCAAGTCCAAAAAAATAGCTGTCAAACTGTTGTAGGTTATCAGATTCAAAAGATAAAAAAGAAAATACATTTTCGTTTCATTTGGCACCAAAATCATCTGAGCTGTAGATTTTCAATTATGATTTTCTTTTTGGTTTTACTTCTGAATTCATTTTCGTAGCAATTATTTTCAAATTTCCTCTGCAAGCGACATTACAGCACCCATTAAATTGAATAGTCACATTTCTTTTGTTTCTTTTGATTTGCAGTTTATTGTGGTTTCACTGAAGGAAGGCATGTTCAATAATGCTAATGTCCTTTTCCGGACAAAATTTGTTGATGGGGTTTCAACTGTTCAGAGAACTGTTGCAACTAAACAGAACAAGTAAGGTATTGGGATTATGCCTCATTGGTTTCAAGTCTTTGTATGTTCATCTTTTGGGAAAATTAGAAATGAATGTAAAGCTTGACATTCCAATATTTATGTAATTTTGAACAAAACTGTAAGGGCCTATATGTCAGTGTTTTGTTTCTAGAAAATAAACATGACATTTATTACTTATGCTACTGATGCACCTAATGATATTAAAGCACTAATTAGGATGGTGGTAACATGGATATTTTAATCTAGTTGATCTGGTTTTGTATATGAAAGAGAGTATGTAGTATGGAGAAAGATATGTGAAAAGAGACCAGGGATAGGGAATGAATGAGTTTGTTGTCAGAATTTTTCTTTTTGATGTCCAACGCTTTAGCTGTTCGAACTACTTAAACGTTATTCTCCAGGGTGAACAAACTACTCAAGACTATTAGCAGTTGCTGATCTTATTAACCTGAATAATATTTAATTTGGTTCATTACAGAACATTCTTCATACATTCGATTGAGTGCCTGCTATATTGCTAAAAATATTGGCATCATTAAGAGATGTTAGTTTAAATGGAGAATTTGATTTTGATTATGATTTTCGTGATTTTTGAAAATATATTTTTTTTGTATTTATTGAGATTTTTGCATGTTTTTGAATTTTATATTCATAAATACCAAACGCAATTATTTACAGGAAATACCCAATAAAATCAAAATGGTGGTAAGGTGGTAACATTTTCTTAATGTACACCCTTTATTTTTCAATAATTAATGCACACACAAAATATATATAATACACACACACTCACACTAATACACGTTCAAATGAGGCTGCAGGGTTTAACTTATGGTGTTCCAAAAATTGCCCTGTGAAAGGGACCAGAAAACTTGGTGGTGGAAACAAAGTCTCTATCTGTATTCATAAATCCCTCTCTCATTTCCTTTTTTGTGATGGTCTTCTTTTCTTTTTCTTTCCCTTTCCTCTGGTGCTACAAAGCTTCCTTGTCTCTTGTTGCTGTTTATGATGGTCAACTCTGCTCTTCTTCTCGTATGGATCAGCAAAATTGTAGGAGAGATTTAAAAGTATATATGGTGCCAAAACATCTTGCTCAATGCATTTATGGAGACAACAACTTGTCCATGGAAATGTGCTGATGATTCCAGATTGCAGTGGTTTGGGTCTTTGGGAGCAATGCTTAGCACCAAAATAGAAAGGAGAAAAGCAAAAAGATTTCATTAAAGATAGTTTTCCTCTAATGAAAAAATAGCAAAAATGTATCAGGCTTTTTCTTTTGTCTTTTCCCCTTTTTCGTTTTCTTGCTTCTTTCTATCTTTTTATCCTTTTTTTATATTTTCCATTAAAATAAATTAATAATAGCTTAGCCACCAAAGGATCCATAACTACATTTAACTTGACAAAATTTTACTTCACATTTTTTTAACTAAATTTTACTTAACATTAATAAAAACTATAAAGACAAGTATTTGAGTATATTTATTGCAACTCCTTTTTCCTAATTTCCTTAATCAAATTAATTTCATTTTCTCATTTGATATAAATACTAAAGCCCGTTTGGAGAGAACTTATTTGATAACTTTTATGCCAGTGTTTAAAAGAGCTTATGCAAACCGTTTATGGTCTTGTGCTTATTTTCATAAGCTACTCAAGATAGCTTAAGGAAAAAAAGTTTATACTTATATACAACTTATTTTAATTTATTTCAATAAAAAATTTAAAATAACTTATCAATAAACGCTTATGTCATAAGCGCTAAAAAAAAAGTTGTGTTTCTAGACGGGGCCTAAGTTAAATTTTTAACCAAAAGCAGCACACAAAACGTGGTTTTGAAAGAAAAGATGGAATAGCGTTTTAGCTCCAAAACAAACAAGCGTATCACACAAGGAATACCAAGAGTCCAAAACTTCAAACAACATACAAACAGAACCACCGAGTAACGTAAAACTCTCAATCTCTCACCGTCCATCACATGCCAAATTCGTTACATCAACAAACAACCAATCAAAACCCATCATTCCCCCACTCACACGCTACACGCGACGCACAGAATCACTCCCCTCCACCTTCTTCAAGAAAACGAACACAACGCTATTGCCATTGCTATTATTCAGTACTATCACACTCTCTTCACCAAAATTGTGCATTGCTTTCACTCTCAATCTCTCAGATTCATCTTCTTTAGGTAACTCTCTTTCTTCCTTTCATCTCAATTTCAACACAAACACAAACGAAATAAACGATCATTTTCTTCATTATATTTGATTTTTTTTCTTCTATTTTTGTCATTTTTTTCAATTTTTTTTTCTTCGTTTTTCAGGTCTTGCATCGTCAACAATGGAGTCAGAAGTTAATATGTTACAATCTAAACGCTCAGCTCCTAACGGTATTGAATCATTTACTTCTCATATATATTTTTTTTTTATTTTTTTGCATTTTTTTTGATTTTTTTGTTTTGTTAATGCTGATAATCAGGTTCATGCTACTGTGTTTTTTGTTTTGTTTTCAGCTGTGTTTTTTCATTTTCTGTCGAAGTTGTGTCCGCCTCGGTTTTTATGATTTGGATTTTTTGTGACTTTTAATGTAGCTTATATCCTAAGGTTCTGTATTTTGGGGTCAAATGTTGCTTAGATGATGTGATGTAACTTTGTGGAATTTGTATTTTTACTGCAACCCCTTTTTTTGTCAAACATTGCTCGAAAAGCCCGTGTTCGCATGGTTGTTTACTGATTGGAGGTGGTAGTGGGTTGGTGATTGTGGAAGGGAATCAGAGGTTGAGACTTGAGATAAGCTGAGTTCAGCTGAATCTATGGCTGTTGCTTATTTGATTCTCAGGAAACTATGCCTTCCCACAAGAAGCCTATTTTGAAATCACCATCTTGTATGTCTGGCTCATATCAGTCTAAGAGTGAAATGGGGGTATGGTCTGAGAAGTGACCGTACTCGGAGTAGTGCCTGTAGAGTGTTTGAGTTAGAGGGGCAGGGTTTGAGAATCAGATGGTATGAAATGATGTGTTGGGTGCTTACCATTAGCCATGGCATATCATTCCTACTAGGAAAAATTGAATGGTGACTCCAACCACTTTATTTTTAATAAGTTTATTTTGTTTGATGAGCTGCTGAATGAAGTTGAAACTGCATTAGTCTATGTAGGATCACATTTAAGTCCAACTTACTGAACTATATGTCTTAAAATATTTCCTTTTGCTGTTCTACTTGTATTATGTTTCCTCAGGATGCATGCATATAGTAGGTCATGTGGAGTAGCTCAATATTGAGTATAGAACACATGAAAGTTGAAAGGGATATTTGTAGTTTCTCTGAGTATAGTTTTTGTTATCTCTCCCATTAATGAGTTTATCTATTTATTTATATCTTTCAAATTGTTTAATTTGCAGCAAAAATACATTATGGGTGTTAATATCATATAGATGTTGACACACTTCATTTTCTGAAACCAGGTATTTCTCCTCAGGGACGTAAAAGACTGAAATTATCTAGTGAAAGCTTTCCATACTCATCACATGATAAAGCCATACCAGAGGCACCAAATAACTCACCACATGTCGAAGACCCTCTAAAGTGCTTAGAAACTGGAAGATTTGGAAGTGTCACAAAGGACATCGAGGCCCTTATAACCCGAAAAATGCAAGTGCTGGGCCCTTTCTTTGCAAGATTTCCCAAACTTGTAACTCAAGAATTGAAAGTAGCAGTGGATCGCGATGAAGAAATTGATAAGTTGGAAAACAAAAAAGGTATCGTTATGTCACAAGAAAAGGTCATAGATTTGAAAGAAGAGCACATTAAAAAGGATGCTACTGCAGCACAGCATGTTGTGATTATTGATTCGGATGAGGAAGATGATAGAAATGTTAAATCTTCACTTCCATTTAATGAAGCAGTGTTGCTGAAATCACTTCATTCTCCTGCATTGAAGATGACGACTGTAAGTTCCCCTGCTTTTTGTGATTATTTAAACGTGTGAGCTCTGTGATCTTTTATTTGGATCTTAATAGTGGCATATTCACTTCTAGGATGATTTGAAGGAACTTTATTATTTTATTTTAACATCTGTGGCAGATGGTTATTGTAAATATATCATTGACTCTTTGTTGAGTTATTATTTTCTCCTTAATTCTGTTCTTATAAAAAAATATTGATGTTTTATTTTCATAAGTATAAAGCAGAATCTTTTAGAGATGAAAGTCTGAATGTATAACTTGGTCTGATATATCTCTGGGATATGTGGTTTATAGGGTTAGTTATGTAATTTATGTTTGCATCATCCATATATGACTCATTCTAACTGTTGTTACTCTTTGAAATATTATGTGTGCCATATTATATATACCTTATCAACATGCATCTTTGGCTTTATACTGTAAAAAATAGAGATATTGTGGCAGGGCCTAAATGTTGCATTTCTCTTAGCTGTTATAGAAGTTTTGTCCATTGAAACATGTACATGTTTCAGCCCTTTACCCAGCATTTTAAATAATTACAGAGATCTGATGACAATTCTACTGATCATCTTAGCTGTTCTAAATGTTAAAGAGTTTCTTCTTTGTGCAAAAGGCTTATATGAATGAATTGTAAGATTATGATAAAGAGAGTGTGTTATAGAAGTTTTGTCCATTGAACCATAAACATGTTTTAAACCCTTTACCCAACATTTTAAATAATTACAGAGATCTTATCACAATTCTACTGATCATCTTAGCTGTTCTAAATGTTAAAGAATTTATTCTTTGTGCAAAAGGCTTATATGAATGAATTGTAAGATTATGAAAAAGAGAGTGTGCCGAAGACTCAAGTGAAATTTTGAAGCATTATAAATTCATTGCTTTCTCAATACTGCATAGTTCTCCTAAAAATAAGCACTTAATTAATCGTGGCTGACTTGCTAAACTTGAATGTTCCAATTCCATATAAATTTTCCTGTGCCTTTGGAATTACAGTATGCTTGGTAGTCATGCAAATGATGATAGGTTTTAAACAAAAAATGAAAATCATGGATGTATTTGGATTTATATCCTCTAAATGCTATGCTATTTCTTCTACTACTATGCACACCCTTAGTGTTGAAAGATGAATATTGTATCAGTTTATATGGGGTTTTCCAAGTATTTGTCCGAACGTATTGTGCTAATATTCTTCATATGGATTATTAGATGCATGTTTTGGTGCATTCCTTTTTAATATTCCGTGTATTTGGATTAAAATTTCTTGCTAAGTTTCATGAGAAGATGCTGCTTTGTCTTTCTTGTTACCTTTTTAAAACAAGTTGTGCATCAATTCTGTACAGGGGTGTCATGCTCCCATTGCTTACGATGGAGAAAGTGAAGATCTAAAATTTGTTCCAGCTTTGGCTGCTAAAGATAAGACTCAGACAGATAAAGGTGTTTATGTTGGTGTACAAGAGGAAGAAGATCATGAGCACACTAAGAAAGATGCTTCTGCAGCACAGCCTGTTGTAATTATTGATTCGGATGAGGAAGATAATAGAGATAAAAAATCTTCTCTTCCATTTAATGAAGTAATGTTGCCGAAATCACTCCATTCTCCTGCATTGAAAATGATTGTAAGTTCCCCTACTTTTTTGTGATTATTTAAATGTGAGCTTTTATTTGGATTTTATTAGTGGCATGTTCTCTTCTAGGATAATTTGAAGGAACTTTAGTATTTCATTTTAACATCTGTGGCAGAGATTATTCTAAATATATTATTGACTATTTGTTGAGTTATTTTTTGTTTCTCAATTCTGTTCTTCTAAAAATATTTTGCCAACTTTTTTCATATGTATACTCAAAATCGTCTGGAAATGAAAAGTCTAAAGGTATAACGTACTCTGATATACATCTGAGAGATGTGGTTTATAGGATTAACTAAGTAACTGTATATCCACCATCCATATATGACTCATTCTATCTGTTTTTACTCTTTGAAATATTATGTGTGTTCCATATAACATATAACTTATCAACATTCATCTTTGGCTGTATTCCTTAAAAAATAGATATTATTGCTGGGCCTAAATGTTGCATTTCTCTTAGCTGTTGTAAAAGTTTTCTCCATTGAACCATGTACGTGTTTTAAGCCCGTAAAACCAACATTCTCACAGAGGTCTGATCACCATTCTACTGAATTCTTGAAGTTAGCTGATTTCTTTTTGCATGTAGAGTTTCATCTTTGTGCAAAAGGCTCATATGAATGATATCCTACATGATAAAACATGAGAGTGTGGAAGACACAAGTGAAATGTTGAACCATTCTAAATCCCTTGCTTTCTCAACACTGCGTAGTTTTCTTAGAAAATAAGCACTTAGTTTCTAGTACCGTGACATAATTCTATGTTAGATCTTTGTAAATTTCACCGAAGTCTGACTTTTTGCCTCAAGAGTCCCAATTGTTATCATAGCTGTCTTGCTAAACTTAAATGTTCCAATACCATATAAAAGTTTCCTGTGCCTTTAGTGTTACAGTATGTTTGGTAGTCATGCAAATGATGATAGGCTTTAAACAAAACATTAAATCATGGATGTACTTGGATTTATTTTTTCTAAATGACATGCTATTTCTTCCTTATATTTTCTTTACTCCTGCTATACACACCTTTAGTGTTAAAAAATGAATAATCTATTAGTCAGAACCTATTGTCTTAATATACTTCATAAGGATTATTATATGCGTGTTTTGATGTATTCCTTTTTCATATTCTGTGTATTTGGATTGGAACTTATTGCTAAATCTTCATGAGAAGATGCTGATCTTAATGAGAAGTTGCTACTACATCTTTCTTTTAAAGCAAGTTGTTTTGCTGACATGCTTTATTATATCTGTGCAACAATTCTTTATAGGGGCATCCTGCTCCCATTGCTTACCATGGAGAAAGTGAAGATCTAAAATTTGAGGCAACTCTGGCTGCTAAAGATAACACTCAGAGAGATAAAGGTGTTTATGTTGGTGTACAGGAGAAAGAAGATCATGAGGTTGATAATGAAGATGATGGGCTAGAAGATATTTGGAGGGAAATGTCAATGGCAGTAGAATGTTCTAAAGTATGATAAGTTTAACTTGTTTTCACAGTTCTATAAGAACAACTATCTTTGTCAATTTGGTATATCTTCTACTAATTTTGTTCCTTCTTTCATGTCTTTTCATTTGTACTTCTACTAGGATGTTTCTGTGAATCCTCCGCCTGAGGAAGAAGTTGAAAAAGATGCCGACTGCGATCATTCTTTTGTTTTGAAAGATGATCTTGGTTATGTTTGTCGCGTCTGTGGGGTCATTGACAGAGGAATTGAAACCATATTTGAGTTCCAGTACAAGGTCAGACTCTTGTCTCTAATTATATGTGTAGATTGAATGTTTGTCTAAGAACATAACAATGCTAAAATTAAAACAGTTAGAAATGTGTTACAAAAGTCTTGTGAGTTGTGATAGTTTATGGTTTTCTCTACCTATTCTTTTGTGATAGTTTAGAAATTGATGGTGATTTGTTTGATTCGACTTCATAGAGCACTGAAGATTCAAGACCTTCTTTACTAAACCAAAATAGTATAATAGCATGCAGAATATTTTTATTATTTGGACTCAACTTCTTTGTGAAACATTGCCTAAGCCATGAAATTACTTATAGCTGGGGAAAGCAAGTGATCAAAATTGATTTATTATTCTTATTTTCTTATTGAAGGTTAAAAGGAGCACAAGAACTTACATGGCTGATTCCTGGAATGGTAAAGCAAAAACTGATGCATATGGAATTAAGATTGCTGAAGATGACATCACCTTATCTGAAATCTCAGCACATCCTAGGCATATGAAACAAATGAAGTCTCACCAAATTGAAGGATTCAATTTTCTGGTCAGAAACCTCGTAGGTGACAATCCCGGGGGGTGCATCTTGGCCCATGCTCCAGGATCTGGGAAGACATTCATGATAATCAGTTTCATGCAAAGTTTTCTTGGAAAGTACCCAAATGCTAGACCTCTAGTGGTGCTTCCCAAGGGTATTCTATCTACTTGGAAAAAGGAGTTTCAGACATGGCAAGTGGAGGACATACCACTTTATGATTTTTACTCTGCGAAGGCAGACAGTAGATCTCAGCAGTTGGAAGTTTTGAAACAATGGGTAGAACGGAAGAGCATCCTTTTCTTGGGGTACACGCAGTTCTCTTCAATAATGTGTGATACTAGTACTAGCACCTCATCGGTATCTTGCCAGGAAATATTACTTCAGCAACCTTCAATTCTCATTTTAGATGAAGGACATAATCCACGGAATGAAGATACCTATATAGTGCAGTCGCTTGCAAGGGTGCAGACGCCTAGAAAAGTCGTACTGTCAGGAACCTTGTATCAGAACCATGTGAAAGAGGTATTTAATATCTTGAACCTGGTACGGCCAAAGTTTATGAAGATGGAAAGATCAAGGCTCATTGAAAAGCGCATTCATAGCAGAGTAAATATATCTAGCAAGAAAAATTTCTTTGATTTGGTTGAGGATACTTTGCAGAAGGACCCAGATTTTACAAGGAAGATTTCTGTTATAAAAGATTTGCGTGAAATGACAAGCAAGGTGCTTCACTATTACAAAGGAGATTTTCTTGATGAGCTTCCTGGTCTGGTTGATTATACTGTTCTTCTTAACCTTACCCCAAAGCAGAAGCATGAAAAGGAGAAATTAAAGAACACATCTGGATTTGGAAAGTTCAAGAAATCTTTTGTGGGAAGTGCGCTGTATCTTCACCCTAGATTGAAGCCTGTCGCGGAAAAAAAAAGTGGTGAAAACTGTGTATCTGATCAAATGGTGGATGATCTGATAGAGAAATTGGATGTGAAAGATGGGGTGAAGTCAAAATTCTTCCTGAACATTCTAAACTTGTGTGAATCATCTGGGGAGAAGCTTCTGGTGTTCAGCCAATATCTCTTACCAATGAGATTTTTAGAGAGGTTAGTTATGAAAAGGAAAGGTTGGAGTGTTGGGAAAGAAATCTTCGAAATCTCAGGGGATTCTAGCTCTGAGCAAAGGGAGTTGTCCATGTACAAATTCAACAATTCACCTGATGCCAAAGTCTTATTTGGCTCAATCAAGGCTTGTGGAGAGGGCATATCCTTGGTTGGGGCATCCCGAGTACTTGTTTTGGATGTTCATCTGAACCCATCAGTTACTCGTCAAGCTATTGGCCGTGCATTCCGACCAGGGCAGACAAAGAAGGTCTTTGTGTATCGATTGATAGCTGCTGATTCTCACGAAGAGGATGATCACCTGACTTGTTTCAAGAAGGAATCAATTTCTAAGATGTGGTTTGAATGGAATGAGTATTGTGGTGATCAAGCTTTCAAGGTTGAGAACGTCAGTGTGAAAGAATGTGGTGATCTGTTCCTTGAGAGTTCGATGTTAGGAGAAGACGTACAAGCTCTATATAAAAGGTTTGAGACGACTCTCCCTACCCTTTTACACATCATATGACAAACATGCCATTCTTCTGTACTAATACTTGTTTTATTTGTTTCTGTCTCTCAGGTAGATTGTGGCTTGCAGTGGACATCAGAAATGTACAGGGTACTAATTTTTCTCAACTTTTTATTGCAGTAATAATGTATTTCTGCTACATCAGCTTACCAGAAAAATGTTTTGAAGTGCTTTTATATCTGGTTGAGACTAACTTTTAAAGTTTTTTTATTTGTATGTCAGGTAGACTGGTGGCATTTATGGTGCACATTTTTATCATCGTACCGTATTTTGATACTTCAGAGAGTGGCCTAATTTACTTAGTTGTCTTTGCTCTTTGTACTCATGTGATCCATCTTCCTCACTCATGAGTGAGGGGAAGCTGTACAGAGCATTAACTTTTCTTAACTTGTTAGTATTGCAGTAATCCCGTAGTCCTCACTCTTTGGTTAATGGATTTTGGTTGCAATTAATTATATGTGCAGATGTGCTTGACTGCTTGTTCATAAAGCCATATACTCATGTTATTTTTTAATTTTGCTGGTTTGCAATGGAGTGGAGGAACTGCTGTTGTTTTAATTACTGCCAACAAGTCTGATATATATAGCTGATATAGGTATATATGGTGCTTGAATGCATGCATCTTTCCAGGATGAAGGATATATGTGAGCTGTTATGTATGACTGCTGAATCATATAACGATTCTGATACAAGTTTTTATTGTTGCCAAAAAGTTTGAGCAATCTCTATCCTTTATCTTCATGAATTAGGGACTCAGCAAATTAAGAAAATAATTTGAGAAAATGGTAGATACACGATCTGTGTAAAACTTTTTTATACACTCAATTGTTTTCCGTGAAATCAGAAAATACAATTTTAATCTAATTTAAATAAAAGATGAATGTAATAATGTGTCCTATGCAACATAAAATAGTTGGCAGTATAAAATATCTCTCAAATTTCTTTAGACAGATGGTGTATATTTATTATTTATTATACTCCTCTACAATTTTTAAAAAAACATTAAAGCACAACTTTTCTTGAATATAATAAGATATGAGAACAACTCTCTCATGTTCGGCCCCATTTGGAAGAGCTTATTTGAGTTTATCTGATAGTATAAACGCTTATGTCAATGTTTGACAAAACTTATGCAAACAACTTATGACTTACTACAAGCTGTTTTGAGCTTATTTTCAAAAGCTATTCATGATAGCTTATAAAAAAGAGCTTATGTTTATATATAGGCCCAGTTTGAAAGAGCTTATTTGAGCTTATCTAATAACATAAGCTCTTATGCCAGTGTTTGGGAGGGCTTATGCAAACAGCTTATGACCTGCCATAAGCTATTTTCAGCTTATTTTCATAAGCTACTTAGGATAGCTTATGAAAAACAGCTTATGCTTATATACAGCTTATTTTTAATTTATTTCAATAAATTTTCAAAAATAGCTTATGAGTAAGCGCTTATGTCATAAGCGCTTATGACCATAAGTGCTTAATTAAGCTGTTTTTCCAAACGGGTCCATAGTTTATTTTCAATTTATTTAAATAAAAATTTTAAAATAGTTTATGAATAAGCGTTTATGATCATAGCGCTTCATTAAGCTGTTTTCCCAAGGCCTTTATCTAAATTACATCGAAAGACAAAGAAACAACATAATATTATCTCTATATACCAAGTAGATTTCCCTCCCTTAAATTATAGATACCTTGGATATAATATTATTGAGACACGAGATTAGAGTTAAGTTTACTTTTTTTTTTTGAAAAGAGTTAAGTTTACTTAACATTTTGAGTTATTAAGACAAATGATTTTATTATTATTGGATGCAAGAAAAATTATTTTCCACGATTTCTGCACCGATCACCGGTTCCGCATAGGCCATATAAATTCAAGCTCTCATTCCATCATTCGAACCGTCGCCAAGTTCGCCGGAGAATCGGGCTCGGCCACCGCTCTCCGATGAACGCTTCGTAGCACACGATGGCGGAGCAAACGAGTGCCGCCGTGAACGACGGCGAACCAGAATCGCGACAGAAGGAACACCGCACCAACAACGACAACAAGGAGAAGAGTTCAGATCCAGAGCTATTTTGCTGTTTGCTGCAGCCCGCAACCGCCGACGGCGATCCCGAATACATCGGAATTCGGCGCCTCCTCCTTCACCGCAAGGCCGAGGCCGGCGTTCTTCGCCGTAAAGTATGTTTCAAATCATCTATATGCTTTAGAGATTTTCTTTTTCTCGTCGGAATCTGGAAATTGAGATTGTTACTACGCTGTATGCTTTGGCTCTATGTTGTTACATTATCGATTCCCCTGTTTCTACAATGCTCTTACATTGATTCTCTTCATAACTGTGTTGATCTTGTTCTGAATCTATGAGAAGTGTTGTATCTATGGTGTATTGTTTCAGATCAATCGTTACGTTGAGTGCTGCATTTGCTTTTTAATTTACTTTGTAATAGTCTTGTATCTTTAGGCTGTGTTGTTGTTGCATTTTGACTAATGGAGTGAGGTTCGACGATTTTTGATGTTGAAGGATTGGAGATGCAATGGAAAAACTTACGTGGCGTACCGGAATTACATATGTAAGCCTAGGAACTGGGAAACTTTACGTGCCTCGAGCCTTCAAACTACTCCAGGAAACAGGTTGCTGAACTTTTTACTTGAAGTGAATGTTTAGTTTTTGTGTTATCTAAAGGGATGAAATAAAGAATTAACTATGCCTAAATGTTGCAATTCGACATTAAATATTTAAATTAAACTTTGATCTGTTGGCAAGTTTTAGATGACAGAAGTTCATAATTCATATGCATTTAAGTAATCTATTCCTTAACATATTATGTAACAATATATGATTATTCTGTCTCAGACAATTTTATGATGGTTATGATTTATGTTTAATTGTGAGTTTCTTTTACCATTTTGTCAAGACATCAGGAAGTTCTTATGAGCTGATGTTTTCTTGTCACATTTTCCATAGTTTGTACTTTGTTCCCTTTTATCAAAATCTTCTTATATCAAATGGACTTGAGGTCCTAAACACCTGTCCTATACCACTTCAATTGCTTTCATTTAATATTTTAATGTGAGTTTCATGTACTTCTTTGTGGCTATCTATTTAATCTCAGCATTACTGTTGGCAACGATAACCACAATTTATGTCAATGCAGCTTTCTCAATTATGGTGCTAGTTTAAATTTATGTTTCCATACAATTCTGACATCAGGATAATTTACTGGTTGATGCATCAGTGGCCGATGGATTTCATCTTCAAGTCCACTCTCCCGTTGGTCTGAGGTGGACAGCTGGAGTTCTGGGCGGGTAAGTAGTTTCATCTGGATTTTTTGTTATATACTTCTACATTCCTGTTGCAGTATTTGACACATAGCAATGCATTTATCATTAGTAAGTCAGTGTTAGGGAAGAAGGATAGAGAGATAGTGTATTTTTTTAATATAATAACAGATTGGCAGATTCTGTTCATGGGATTTATACTTTTTAAATCAAGCGGGTAGCTACTAGAATGTACCACAATAACTGATCAGGACACCACACCAACCACTCAGTTCAATTGGGAATAACCTAGGCACAGGGCTGTATTGTTCTTTAGCTGGGTTTGAGCATGTTGTCAGCAAGGGAGTGCAGACTGTCCTTTGGGAGGGCACCTGGGCATGTAGGATGCTGTCGAGCTTATAGGGTTTAATTTTCAAGGTATAGAAAGTGGAGAAATTAATAGAGGATAAAATTGTATGGACATAATATATCAGGTTTGATCTTACAAAAGACATAACTTACCCTTGGAGCTATTTAGTAAGCTTTGTTCAATACTTTGATGAAACCACAATTGCAAAAAATGAAGTTCTGTTGAACGTTAAGTAAATTATAGACCTAACACTTCTGGATTTGCTAAGATTTATATGGAGCTCCCTTATATCGTTAAAAATATTACACGAAAGACGAAACTGTCGTAATTCAATAGAATGACCATATATGTATGACAAGATAATTGCAATTACTTAAGTGTGTTTATACTAATAAGGAATGGGGCTACTCCACAATAATTTGGAGTTTTGTTCATTGCTTTTAAAATTGGAGGTTTGTGCAATATTACTCACATGCTGTAAATATTTATTTAATTATTTTGCTCATTTGACTTTTTGGAGTTGTGTCAAAATTGTGTTTATTTTTGTTGTAGGATGTGCTAAGTGCAAATCCAGTATCTAATCATAGATCAAGTTTTGGCTCAAATGCAAGTGACTCTGATCGTCCGCGGCGTCATGGGGTTGAGCCTGCCTATTCTTTTGTAGGAATGCATTGCATCTTTGATCAATGCAGAGCCTCTGGTAGAATCTATAGTCCAACCTAGATTTGTCTTTCCATGTTCTTAATAACTAATCTCTGTTCTAGTTTGACTTTCTTGGTTGGATAATCCTGGAAATTTTTGTGCAGTTACGGTGTTAAAGTTTGGGCACATGAGTTCTGATCTACTTGCTTATGGGGCATCAGATGGAACCTTGACCGTGTGCAGTGTTTCTGACGCACCTTCAGTCATCAAACAGTTAAACGGTCATTCCAAAGATGTCACAGGTTGGATACACTGACATTGTTTCTTTGGTCTTTATTTAATCTTGAATGATAAATATGGTCATGAGTGCATGCAGGCAATATCATCTGATGTATTTCTAACGGGTGATTATACATCAACAAATCTTGATGTACATAATTTTTCTATTGGAGATAAAATTAGTTAAATTTCAGGAAAGTTGGCCAGCCATTAAACAAACATTCTTTCTGAATTTGCTTGTTCTTAAATTGTAATTGTTAGAATATAAAAAAGATACAAGATATCTTTTCATATTGTAAGATATGATTGAAATGATATAAGATATCCTTTTTTATTCTAACAGGAATTATGTATTCTGAGATTTCCTAAATAGTAATTCTCTTCAATTTTTATTACAAAGACACAACATCAGTTTAATTTGCATTATATTGATTGCAGGGCTTGTTCTTTCCCTCTTTTACTCCCTGATTATTGAGTAGTTTTCATCCTGTTTAAACTCTGAAATTCATGAGAAGTCCAGCGAATATAAATCCTTGATGATGACACATCAATCAGTATACCTGTAGTAGGCTATGCAATTTTGAGCGTAGTCTGTGGTTACATGGATTTTAATGCACAATTTACTGTATTTTTACATCCAATGGGATGTTAAAACAAAATTTTGATAATTGTTCTGTTATTGATGATCGCTTTTTTAATATATTACTTTTCATCAGTGGTTCCTTTTTATGCTGGTTTATTTTCAGATTTTGATTTTTCATCAAACAATCAGTACATTGCATCGTCTTCATTGGATAAAACTGTGAGAGTATGGGAGATATACAAAGGCATTTGCATACGGGTGATATATGGAGTTTCTTCACAATTATGTATCCGTTTTCACCCTGTGAGTACAAGATATGGTGCGTGTGTGTGTATGTAAAAGAAATGTATTTTGAGGATAGCATTGCAATCTTTCATAGTTGGAAATACTTTATTTTTTATATTTGAATTTTTTTGAATTAGAACACAAGTCAATATTTTCTGTCTTGTCTCTTGCTCTGTATGTCTTTCAATTCACCAGATTCTCATTCTCCTGTCTATTCTTCTAAAACTCAAATCGTCTTTCTTTACCTAAACAAGAGGTGTTAACTCATAGACTGAAGATGGCTAGACCTTTTGCTAGTGCCTAGATTTTTGAAGGGCTGTTATAGTTTGTGAAAGGACACAGAAATTCACTGTGATTTGTATTTACAGTATTTTTCTTTTCTCTCTCCCCTTGCCCCCACCACTCTCCTTTTTCCTTGTTTGTTGAAGGAACTGACTTATTTTTCAAAGGATAGAATGATGAGGCAATCCCAATTCTTTTCACTGCAGTTATGTTCAAGAATGTGAGACTTGTCTATGAATTTTGGTTTGTTTTTGCCTTTTGTATTTGAGGCTGCAACAAATGAAAGTATTCTCATGGGGTACATGAGACAGTGAAGGGGGGGGGGAGGGGTTTGGGGATTTAATTTGTAGAATTTCTCTTTCTATCAGTGAATCTTAAATATTCTTCCCTGAGATAGTGAGGACTGAGGAGTATCAGAAAGAGAAGGGAATTTGTAAACTGTGAAAGGCGGAGAAATGAGAACAAGGCAACAAACTACAGAACATTTCCTTCTCTATCTCACTCATTGAAACTAAAATACTCACCTTTAACTTGCTTATTTTTTCAATATGTATGTAATATTTGTATGTGGATTTTGATATTTAAAGTGAATTTATTCTTTTGTATTCATCTTTGGTTGCTACTGAAGACTGTATTTTTTCTGTATTGTTTGCAGGTAAATAACAACTTCCTTTCAGTTGGCAATGCAAATAAAGAAATCAATGTAAATAAGTTACTTATTGTTTCTTCATTAAGTATACAAAACAGTTTTTTGTTAGTCGGTTGGTGCTCAGATTATGTTTGGAAGTTTTAGATGTTATGAGATAGGAATCTTGGATTGAAAGGCATGGGACAAAATGGAAAAGAGTTGCCTCTCATGTTCGGATGATTAACGAGGATAGAAATGAGAAGATAATGTGAGTTGTAAGAGGTGTAACTGTACTGTTAAGCTTCAATATAACCCTTTTAACATTTTTAAGTAACTGAACTTATGGGTTAAAATATTAAATGATAATCAGAAATATTTAAAATAAATGTAACCGTCATTATCCTTAAATTTAGAGGGAATGAAAAGTCAGTTTGAGGTGAATGCTCTCCACACGTTCCCTTTCCTCTCCATAAAATTTCAAATTCCCAAATTAGAGTTCATCCCATCCTGTTATTTTTGCTCCACCCCCTCATGTAAACAGTATCTTAAATCTTTGATTAGGCTGGTTGTTAAGTAAAACTCCAGATAAATGATATCAATATTCCCCACCTCTAACTATTAGTGGCTTAGTTTCTATGCTACTACCTCTATTCTTTTCCTTGATAAAATCCTATGTTATAACTAGTGTTTTTCCATTTCTCACTTACATTAAACGTGTCATGATAGCTTATTATTTCAGTTGATTTTTCTCAATTTTTTTACAATGTACCAGGTGTTTAATTTTAGCACTGGAAGGGTAATTAATAAGTCAGTATTTGACAGTGAAGTTACCTCTATGGATCACGATCATACGGGTCATCTCATATTTTGTGGAGATGCACAGGTATGCTGCTCTATATATGCACATGTCTATTTAATTATTAGGTTTATCTCATTTTATATACTTATTGGGTTGAACCTGCAGGGATGTATATACTCAGTAAATATGAACTCTCACACCGGTGGGTTGTCCCGCTCTCATCGATATCGAAGTAGCAGCAAACACAAATCTCCGGTCACAACAGTGCAGTATCGGAGTTTCTCTCTGCTAGCTCGAGGACCTGTGTTGTTGACATGTACCCAGGATGGAAATCTGTCTTTCTTCAGGTTTAAAAATAATCTGCCAATACTCCCATGTGCATTCAGTTGTCTTAATTAAACTCTTCTTATTTTCTTTTGGTGTATTAATAGTGTGGCTTTGGAGATTAAGGGTTATTTAACACTTCGGTGCTCTCTCAAATTAACTCCACGGATACACAAAATTCAAGCTTCTTTCTGTCCTCTTCTTTCCCTTGAAAAAGGTGAATTCATAGGTATGTTGACACCATTTTGTTACTTGCTCACCCCCCCCCCCCCCCTTCTACTCAGTCTCTTGTTGAAGGACTTGTAAATTTTGATAATGCTGCTTTTGTAAATTAGATCCAAACTCTAGCTGTCAAACCAGAAAACAATCTTTTTGTGTATTCCGCATGCAGTCATCAATCAAGAATGATAATATATCTATATTGTCAATAAAAACTGTTTGTTTATCAATATGTAATGTCTAATAATTAGGCTTGAAAGACAAGTAGAACGATTTGCTGCAAACTGTTTTCTGAAACAAAAATGATTACTTGTACATACAAATAGTACAGATACTCCATTTTTCTCTTATCTCTCTTCTTAACACATTCCTTACTTCTTTCTCTGCTCTTCCTTTATCATTCTGAGTGTTTATTGGATGTCTGTCTGCAAATAGTTTTTTTCGTTTCTGAAATATCTTCGACCTACTGTTGCTGCCTACTAACATTTCCCCCTATTGTCATATGAAGTTTCTGGAAGTGAGGACTCAAATGTTTATTTCTATGATTTAACAAAGCCAAAGCATACATGTGTGAACAAGCTACAGGTTGGTTTTACTTCCAATCAAGCTATTATGTTACAATGAAGCTCAAAATGACTTCAAATTTTATGATGCAGGGTCATCGGTTTCCTGTTATGGGTATTGCTTGGAACCATGGAGAAAATTTGCTGGCGTCATCTGATTTTTATGGCGTAGTAATTGTTTGGAAGAGAGAAAAAGCAAATCAAAACAAGAATACATAGCATTAGAGATTCAAAGCATATAGCTGAGGGCATGGGAAGATAGCTTTCCTTTTTCTTTTACCATTCTCCTCTTGTAGCCTTCCTTTGTGCTATTAATTTTTTATATAATCTTTGTATCCATAAAGATAACCAATTAATCATCCATAGCCTCAAAGGAAACTGAAGAAATTATATTCTGTAAGTGTATTCCTGTATTTTATGAGCAAGAAAATGTATTCTTAGTGAGTCCTGATTAGGGTTTTGTTACGAATTCAGAGGATTATATTTTATTCTGACATGGCTCACATTGTAATTTTGTACAATCAAATAATAAGATGTTTGTCTTGAACAAAACACTATTGAATTTTGTTTTTGTCAACAACACGATTAGTTGACTGTTCATGCAGAGCCCTTGTAGCCTTAAAGTAATACAAGTTTTTTTCTTTTGGACAAAACAGTGATACTCGTTTTTTTTTTTGGTCAAAACAGTGATACTCGTTTATCACCCAACATTGGAATTTCCAAAAACTGCAACTAGCATTCGACCCAACAAAGACAGCACACAGGGAGCAATATAGACCGGACTCAACAACTAACCGATAACAGACCCGCCCACCTTAAAAATAACTAGTAAAAGGCCTCCCACAGTGGCTAAGCTCGAGTTTTAGCTAAAAAATCAGCCACTTAATTTGTCTCTCTGTGTGGCATATTCCTCTTACACTTGACCAATCCAATTGCAAGGGACGAGTCACTCTCAATCGTGACATGCCTCACATTATATTGCTTACAAAACTGCAAAACATTTTGAATAGCCTTCACCTTCACTTCTGCCTCATACGCTCACCTCCAGTTGTTTTCAAAAATAGGCCCGGTTGTTCTCAGGGAAAAAAATATGAGATGTTTTTTTTTTTAGGAAAAATGAGTGACTTAAGGGTTGACGCATAGCAGAAGAATCTTTTTTTTTATGGAAACAGAAGAATATTCTTTACATATATACATAATACTACATAGATAATAGATTATGCTGAAGATAACACTTAATTACAGACAAGTCTGTGAGCTGCCTCGTGACAATCCTGCATGCCAAGTTGGCTTCAGTAGCTGGACATGTTCGTGGCCTGCCCCATTTGGATGTATTTATCTCAATTGAGGCTCATGCATTTTTCATATTAACACAATAGGGCAGAGATCACATCTTTTGCACACTTTTCCTGCTTCATATCCTCAAACAAGAGCATGGCGAGTGACTACAGCAGGTTGCAAGTTGCTTCTCAAACGGGTGACATAGATCTTCTCTACATAGTAATTCAGGAAGATCCATACATTTTGGAGCACTTAGATTTGATACCATTTGTTCAAACCCCTTTGCATGTTGCTGCATATGAGGGGCATCTTCAGTTTGCCACTGAGGTTATGAGGTTGAAACCTTCATTTGCATGGAAGCTAAATCAGGATGGTTTCAGTCCCATCCACCTTGCTATGCAAAACGACTAAAAGAGTATGGTGTTACGCTTTGTACAGGTGGATAGCGATCTTGTTCGAGTCAAAGGGAGGGAAGGCTTAACTCCTCTGCATCTTGCAAGTCAAATAGGAGAAGTTGACCTTTTAGCTGACCTCCTCTATGCTTGCCCTGATTCCATTGAAGATGTTACTGTGAAAAGTGAGACCGCACTGCACATTGCTATAAAAAATCAAAATTAAAAAACTACGAGTCCCTTCAAGTCCTGATTGGCATGCTCAAGAAAAATCGCGAGAGAGGTTCTATGGAGATGGAAAATATGATACTAAATTGGAAGGATGAGGAAGGCAACACCATTTTGCACATCTCAGCACTCACCAAAGACTCACAGGTATCCTCCAAGCTGAACAAATTTTCAGTACTAATGTGGTATAGAGAAGGTGTAAAAGCGACGGGTTAACCCTAACCCGGCCCTAAATATTGACCGGGTCAATTCTTAGACCCTAACCCGTCCCTAGACCCGAAGCAACCCGACAATATGCGGGTTCAATTTAGGACGGGTCTATGTAGGACGAGACCGGGTTGGCCCTAGGGACAATAAATCTAAGACTATTTAATACTAATTGTAAAATTTAAAGATAATAACATACTAAAAGAGTTATAAGTGAGAACTATTTTTTAGAAGAAAGAACTTGAAACGATTCAATTCTTGCATAATCTATTGCACATGAGAGGTTTACATTATGTTTGATTTATATGCACGTGTCACTCATTTTGTTTAATCTTTCTTCACTTGTCTCACATGTGCATAATGCACATGCATGATTTTCTCTTGTTAGAGCATGAAAGTCTTTTGACCAACGTTTATTTAATTCATAAGATAGATCTTAAACATTTTCATCTCATCCACATGGTAAGATAAATTTGAGCACTATCTATCACATTTTGACCATTATAACAAATTAAAATTTTATAAAATATATATGTGGGACGGGTCGGGTGGTCCGAGTGTTAATCCGAACCCGAACCTGACCTGGATAACTCAATGATCAACCTGAACCCGGTATCTTATAATGATCGGGCAGGGTTGAACCCGACCCTAAAGGCTTGGGGCGGGCGGGCTGGCGGGTAGGACCGGGTCTTGTACACCCCTATAGAGAACTCCATGCTCGCTCCTTCTCTCACAAACATTCAGTTTTCTTTTATTTTAAAATTTTAAAAATTTAAGGAAATGGAGAAACTAACGGGAACATGTTAATATTTGAGAGGAGTAAATATGTACTATATATAGAGTACCTTAGGATTTTACTCTCAAACGGTGTCATAATTTTTTTCCCTTTATTTGTCATGTCAATTAAAAAAGATATGGTAGAGAAGTTACAAACTTAGATGTTTTAATTGAGATGCCATACATTTGATGGTCCACATTTGATTGGTGAGATATATACTCGTAGGGATGGCAATGGTTTCGCACAAATTGCGTACCTGCAAAAGTACTGATTGTGGATCAGGTAAAAACCCGCTAAATTAGTATGGAGTGGGGCATGAGTAAATATTCACAAAAAATAATGAGTATAAATGTTAATATGAATATTATAATACCCAACAAACTTGGATATTTTTAATTGATATGTCAACATTTGATTTGTGAGATATAGTAGGGATGACAATGGGTTCGAACGCGTTGCGTACCTGCAAAAATATTGATCGTGGATCAAGTAAAAACTGCTAAAATAGTACAGAGTGGGCATGAGTAAAAATCCACAAAAGCTAATAAGTATAAATGTTAATATGAGTATTATAGACCCAGCCGGCCCTACTCCACACTATAAATATAATATGCATATATGCACATAAGGTAATATATCAACAAATTAAAGTTACTTTATACTTCTTTTATATACATATATATATGGTGTATCAAGAAATAACAATGTTTATTGTGAGAGATGAGAGCGTTAAATCGTGACTATTAAATCTAACATGAATGATATATATAACCTCGCTCCTTTTAAAAATAGAAGAGTAAGTTGGATTTTCATATTATATATACACATTTGGTAATTGTTAAAATTATTTTAAAAATAAGTAATTTAGTAACCTATAATTTTAAGAGTGTATAATTAACAATAAAAAATTGTAAATTTAAAGTCATAAGTTATAAATTTCTCGTTTACTCCTATTATATAATTATATAACTTTCTTGCTTAGTTCTTTAAAATATAAATTATCCATAGTTGAAGTGGGTACAAGCATGTGCATATTGGTACTGAGAAGGTATGATGATGAATATTCAAATTTTTACCAACGTGGGTGCGTGGAGACAGGTACTACTTTTTAAAACACGGGCTGAGAGTTGAGAGTTGAGACTATAAATATTAAATACCATACCGAAACCTACCTATTTGGCTAATTCCATCCCTATGAATGAGAGAAGTTTGAGGACAGAAGAATTCATTCATTGATTAATAACAAGGCAAGGATAGAAGATTACATATATTTATCATTTAAATTTTAAAGTAGTTTAATTAATTTAAATAAAATAACTCTTTTTTTCACTTCTTTCGAATATATTGCCTTAGTTTAATTGTTGATAATGATATGTCAGTTTTTTATAGTTAGAAGAAGAATAGATTAAGGAGATATAAGTGATTTGAATCTTGTACAACGTTTATGAAAACTACTTCTTCCTTGGTAGTACAGGCAATTGAATTGTTGGTAGAGACTAAGATTGATTTGAAGGCAAAGAATTTGGAGAATTCAACAGCATTAGACATAGCAGTCAGTGATGAGATCGAGACTATATTGTCCAAAGCTGAAGAAAAACATCGCTCATGGGTCATTATTATTGTTCCCACATTTGCAGATGCGCTAAGATCAAAGATCGCATTTGTGGAGAAAATAATAGTCTCTTTACTCCGCATTGGAAATAGTATATCAGAGGAGCAAAGAAATGCTATTTTGATAATTGCTGCTCTTGTGGCAACAGTCACCTATCAGGCAGCACTGAGTCCCCCTGGCGGAGTTTTCCAGGCAAATGCAGGTGACAATAATAATGTGAACACCACTTCCTCCAATTCCTCAACCATTAATACCCGAGGGAAATCGGTCTTGTCTGGAAGTAATTTCTTGGCGTTATACTTCATGAACACATTTACCTTTCTGTTGTCAATTATGATGTAATATATTCTGACCCCAAGTGGGATATTGGGAAGAATGTTGTACATTCCAGTGTACTCGATGGCCGGATGCTATATCTTCGCTATCATGATGATATCGCCTACCAGTACTTTCATCACTTCACTTTGGAGCTGCTTATACTTCTTCGTGATCATTGTGATGACTTTTGCATTTATATTAGTGTCCAAATCTCGCATTCAGGTCAGGATCCGCGAAATCGACAGAAGGAATAGTGCAAGAGTAAATAAATGGTAGTTATAGCTTTGCTGCAAATTAGCCACTTTTGTCATGTAATTAGGTGCTTGCTGTTTCTGTATTACCTTAAGTCATATCAAGATGTATGTGATACTTAAAATGATGTGTGCTAATAAACATACATGTTTACAACATTCATATATTTTTATTAATATTTTCTTTTATAGACTAAATGTCAATATTATTATCATTATATGCAAAATATTCATTCACACAGTTCACAACTCCTCTGCATCACCAAAATTTTGTTTCAAAGCAGAGGCGTCAGAACCTACACCATCGTTTTCATCGTTAACGATTTCCAAATGTCACCATCTCTATCGTAATAAACCTCGACGGCCAAAAAACTATTGCACATAACTATAAACTCTAGGTCAGTTTTGCCTTTGGCGCCATGTTGTTGGCGGCGGCGTCTTTGGTGTTGGTTCATGGCAGTGTCCTTGGAGCCGTGTTTTGGTTAGTTCTTGCTTGAGGAGTTTTCTTGCCAAGGGGTCAGTGGTGGTGAATCTAGATTGGTGGTGTTGTGGTCGGCGTAGGTAGTTTTTGGATCGTCTGTTATTGGTGGTTGTGACTTTGCTTTGGATTCGTTGCCCGGTATGCTAGTCCGACCAAATCATCTGTACGCCTGTACTCTTGGGTATGATTTTATGATTTCGCTCTATGATAAGTATCTCTCCCTGTTTTGCGTCCCCTCTAATAGCGAGAGGACTCTGTTTTTGTTGGGTTATGAGACTTATTGCTGCTTTTCGGTCCCCGACAATTGCCCGTTCTCGTTTCGTATGTTTAGTGCTTGATCCAAGGTCGAATCCTTGTTGACGATGTTGCTTGGGGTTTATCCTGCATTTTGTGTAGGTGTTGTTTAGGTGCTGTTGTTTTAAAAGTTTTTATTTGAGGGTGCACCAAAGCATGTGCTTTTAGGCTTTATTATGTATTATTGGAGGGGATTTTGCTCACTTCGTTGAGTACCAATAGTATTATCTATCATTCATCTACTATATATATATATATATATATATATATATATTTCAGTCTGATTGAGGCCACACATAGCTAACTCAACGATCTACAAATTTGAAAAAGAACCTGAATGAAGATTCGACTTTTAGGAGGGTCCCGCGATTGTCGGAAGCTGTGACATGCTAATGCTCAAAAACATTAAATTCTCGACACAGTCTGGAATGAAAGGATCACAGCCCTGGCTACAAGTCGCGAAATTTCAGTCTGGTTATGGCCTCACGGAGCTAACTTAACGAGCTACAAGTTTGAAAAAGAACCTAAATGGATATTCGACTTTTAGGAGGGTCCCGCGATTGCCGGAAGCTGTGACATGCTGCTGCTCAAAAACATCAAATTCTCAACACACACACACACACACACATATATATATATATATATATATATATATATATATATATATATCAGAAATACCTTGAATGAATGAGAACTACATGGTATATTTAGGATTTTCTTGTTGCCAGGCTAATAAAAAATACTGAAACTTTTTTATAAATGGATATGAATTTACTTTAAATAATAATTTTTCTATTTAAATAAAACTTGATCATTCTTCTTTTAGAGTGTTAATTTATTTATTATTGTATCAACAATGATTTTTTTATAAATTTCTCTATATATAATTAATAAATTTTTGAGAATGTTATCTTCGGTCTTTGCGAGAAGCCGAGTCTTAACAACTCTTATTGCATAAAAAGCTTGTTGTACATATGTTGTATGAATAAGAAGTGTTAATACAAGACACATTAAGCTAACAACAAGTGGAAATATTTGTTGCTTTTCCAGTTTCAACAACTCCTAGTAAAACTCGGATAAACTTGACATTTTCCTAAATTATAATCTTAGGAATCATCTAAATGCTAACGTCTTAGCTGAAACGATAAACTCATTTTTCAAGCTTGGAAAAACATAAAGAAGGAGGAGGAGGAGACACGTGGTAATGGAGGTAGTAATGGCGGTGAAGGGTAGTGGTGGCGGCGGTGATACACATGGAGGTGGTGGCGAAGAAGAATGCATGTGGTAATTGAGCTGGTAATGGCGGTGAAGGATAGTGGTGGTGGCGGTGGCACAGGTGGAGGTGCTGGCGGTGAAGGGTAGTGGTGGCGGCGGTGGCACATGTGGAGGATGGATGTGGAGGTGGTGGCAGCGGTGAAGGTGGTTGTGGTGGCGGTGGCGGGGTGGTGATGGTAGTGGGTGGTGATGGTGATGAAATTACATGTTATTGAAACTAAAAATCATAATCACAAAACCATATTTTGTAGTTTTGAGAAACAAAATAAAACAGTTTTGAAAATCAATAAAAACTCACTTCAGCTCCATTTTTACCGAACACGTTTTGTTTTTAAATTTGCATTTGAAAACAAAAAACTGAAAACTGGCAACCACCCCGAACGGTGCCTAACTTTTACAAGAAATATATACTGAGATTTTGGAAAATATATTTAGGGGCGCGAATAGTAAGTTTAAAGCTGGTATGTCGTATTAGACATGATAATATTAGCTTTTATAATACATTATGAATTTATCTATTGTTTGTTGGTAACATTGTATTTATACTCTTATCCATCAATCCACTCTTATACATTTTAAAACGTTGAATTATTTAATCCAACAGATGAACGATAGATAAAACCTGATAAGATTATGACATATAAGCTACTCGAAATTATTTAATTTACTGTCACAATCCCCACCCTCCACCACCACTGCCGCCACCGCCATCGCCACCGCTACCACCACCACCACCTCCACCGACATAATCACCACCACTCAACACCACCACAACCCTACACAACCACCAAAGCACTACAATATTATCGCCACCACCACAACTAACTCTACCACCGTCACGACCGCCACCACTCCTCCACCATAACTAAGGTTGTGTTACCATAATAATTTCTTAGTGCACATCACACAGAATAATTTAGGTATCAATAATTTATTAGGCACATGTTTGCGTTATTTTTGGGGTTGGCGCTCTTTTCCCTTGACAACCCTATAGAATCTCACACCCTCAGGTCAACGGTTCGATTCTCCGCCATGATGTCGAGTCTGGATGAGCTTGACTGAGCAGAACCGGAAGGAACATTCTGAGCAGCTTGAGAATCTGGAATGGAAGCAGAAGCAGCAGGAGTAAACACTACTGGTGCAAGTGCTTGGCATCTAAGAAGGAGTAGCTTGAGTGATTTATCAAGTGAACCAGGATAAAATCCTTGTGTGTTTTTCTATCTCTTATCTTTAGCACTTAAGTTCTCGAAAGATTTGTCAAAATCTTTAAGGTGGAAGTTTTATACTGAAAACGTTATTCAAACCCCCCCTTTCTACCGTTTTTCATACCTTCAGGCATCATACATCGTAGCACTAGAAGAGCTGAGGAAGAAGGCCTTTGAGGAGGACTTGTTCCTTAACATCAAGCATCCAGAGGGTACAACGACCATCGCGGAGCTGACACGGACACTGCTGGAAGAGGACCTGCGTCCAGAGGTGACAAACTTTTCAACTAGCTTTGACTGGTCAGAGTCAAGCTTATCGTCAAATCTAACATGAATAGATTCTTCAATAGTCTTAGCATCAGTATTATAAAATCTAAAACCTTTAGATCTCTCAGAGTAACCGAGTAATAGACACTTAGAAGACTTAGCATCAAATTTATGCAATCTATCCTTAGTATTGAGAACATAACAAACACAGCCAAAAGGATGAAAATAAGAAATGTTGGGTTTTATGTTCTTCCACAATTCATAAGGAGTCTTATTCAGAATTGGTCTCACAGAGATTCTGTTCTGAATGTAACATGCTGTATTTACTGCCTCTGCCCAAAAGTGCTTAGCCATGCCAGTTTCTTGGAGCATGGTTCTACTTGTAAAGGATTGGCCAAGATAGGTTCATCTGGGTCAACTAGACGTTCAGGTCTAGGGCCAGGATATCTCCTAGGGCTTGGACAAGTGAGGTAATATTCCTCTAAGGTAGACACCTTTTCTTTTCTGACCTCCATGAATTTTCTAATGGATTCAGAGTTATTGGAGGGAGAAGAATCAGCAACATTGGTTGGGAAGGATACAGGTGTAAAGGCTGTGGAAGAGTCTGTATCCGTGGGTTTGAGAGCCAGACGTTCTGATGCTCTTGGGACAGAGTGATCAGAGGTTCTGGGTTCATGGTCTGTGTGGGTAGGCTCTGGTTGTGCATGAATGATGGGTTCAGAAGATAATGAGTTGTACTGAATGGTAATGGGAGAGGTAGGTTCTTCTGACCTTGAGGGTTGGTTCTGAAGCAAATTCCAGAGAGGTGCTTCAGTAGGGGAAGGGTGAAAGAATGAAGATCTTGGGGAATGTGGTGGAGAGGTGGTTTGTGCAGCTGGTTGGGATTCAGGAATAGGAGTGAGGGGATTTGAGGAGTAGCCAGGTTGTCGAGGTCGAATCTCCATTCTGCCAGGACTTGGAGTTCCTCAGGAGCATATACACAGTGAACGGCACAGCCCCGTTCTGCAATTGGAACACTCTGGTCTTGAACTTGACCTTGATCTTGTGTCGGATTCTCAGGGCCCCTTTGACCCGTTGCTAGACCAACTACCATGTGAGGGAACTGAGGTGCATCTGCAGTAGATCTTCTGGTTTGTCTCACCATTTTTGAAGCGGTTGAAGGTTTGAGGTAGAAGATGAAGATTGGAAGATGAAGAGAGATCGAGAGAGAAATCGAGAAAAAGCGGTTTTGAAAAGTAGAGAGAGCGAGAGTAAAAACCGGAAGTGAAAGAGATCGTGTGTGTATAGTGGGTTTTAACAAATAACCGTTGTTGATTCAAAAATCACTTTAAGATCAAAGGTTTAAAATTTTTATTTATTTTTCCTATTTAAAACAAAAATTCGCCAATTCTTCACTCTTTTCTCCCCTCTCTCATGATTTTTCAACGATTCTTCTTCTTCTTCTCCTACAACCCGTAAACCCACACTCTCAATGGCCTCTTCATCTTCTTCCGTTATCCAGGTACTCAACAACGACCCTTCACTACTTCTTCACCTTCGTCGTTTTGCATGCCTCTGATGTCGTTTTGGGGTTTTGTGTATTTTTGCAGGATGCGAAAGTGCTCATGGTTGGCGCCGGCGGAATTGGCTGCGAACTCCTCAAGACGCTCGCGCTATCCGGCTTCTCTGACATACACATCGTGAGTTTTGTTTCTCATCTTGTTTTTTAAGGGTTTTTGGGGATTTGGAATTTCGGTTACTTTGTTAGGGTTTTGAGTAAATGGGGTTTCTGGATTTGCGTTAAAGTTTCAAGCTTTGTGTGTTTTGAATGATGGGTGTTTCGAAAATTTCGCGGTTGCTTTTTTGGAGGGGTTATTGAGTTGAGCGAGTAATTTTGTTGTTATGTAGGGGAAGTGTTTGTGAGATTGAGGGGTGAGTGTTGCTTGTGCACTGAGAAAATATTAAATTGTTTTGAGCTCTTAATTGTAGTGCTCATATATGCTATTAAAATTAGTTTAGTGTGATTATTATTTTTTACTGTATTAGCAGCTTGATTGCTTACCTTTTTTTATGTGGTTTGTGACTTCTGTTTTGAATCTTCAATGGGGGAGAATTTCGGGTAATTGTTTCTTCTTTGGTATGACCTATAGTTTTTGTTGGCTCGAGGGGCGAAGGGGGGGGGGGGGGGGCACGCAGTTGGTTATAGGTTTAAGGGAACTGTTTTAGTGCTTAAGGTCTGCTGGTTTCGGTTTCTTTTGCGGTAATTTGGATTGACCATGATGAGAGTAGTTATTTACTAGTGGAGTGGTTGTGGATCTTGATTTTTAGTTACTATAGCTATTACAAATATGATATTTGAGAATCATATTTTAATTAAGGGTACTTTATGGTATGGATGATTATGGTAACACAACCTTGTAACGTCTGCTAGTCAGTGCTTAGGGTGATAGGTTGATGGACATTGGCAGATCTGCCAAATGCTGTAGGATGTTGTACTCAGTATGCGTTTCTTGCTTCTAAATGGACCTCTTGAGAGTGCTTGTCCTTGTATCTTCCCTACATATTTTTGGCAAGGAATCTGCCATATGTGTATTGTTTACTCTATACATGCATATATACTTATAATAGGGTTGACTATACCTGATGGAATTTATCTTTCATGAATCGTTAAGCATAGCCAAGCTTGGTCATGTCATTCTTTTGTATTATTTTCCATGGAACAGTTGTTCTTGTTGTAGTCTGAGTTATTATTCTTCTGGGAGTGAGTTGTTTTGTGTGCGCTTGCTAGGAGGTGGTTGATTACAAGATGCCATTTTGTGCATTTTCTCTTACTTATCTGTATGGTTTTAAACTATGGATTTGCTTTGAGGCATGAATATGCTTCTTTTATTTTCAAATATGCAGATTGACATGGACACTATAGAAGTCAGTAACCTGAACAGACAATTTTTATTTCGACAATCCCATGTTGGGCAGTCCAAGGCTAAAGTAAGTTAATCTGTTATGGTCATTATTGTCACGGTGTAGATTTTTTTGTTGCATATCCATCTGATGAGGTCTTCAACCAGGTTGCCAGGGATGCTGTGTTAAAATTTAGGCCCCACATAAACATTACGCCATACCATTCAAATGTTAAAGATCCTGACTTCAATGTTGACTTCTTTAAGCAATTCAATGTTGTTCTAAATGGACTTGATAATCTTGATGCACGCCGACATGTGAATCGCTTATGCTTGGCAGCTGATGTTCCTCTGGTTGAAAGTGGAACTACTGGGTTCCTTGGTCAGGTAATTTAATTGTAATTAATTGTTTCTTGATTAGTCAGATTCGTTTTCAAATTTCAACAAGAGGTTCTATTTTAGCAACTTTTAGTAGATTCTGATTGGCTCCTTTTTGTGGCTGACAATTATTTTTATATACTTAAGAGTATTGCTGCTGACTTAATTGTTGATTATCCAGTTGTCATTATAAGACTATGTGAAAATCAGTAAATATCTTATATGATCGATCTCTTGATTTGGAAAGAACTATGTTTTCTATGTAGTATGCTTCTAATCTTCAAAATTTATTTCTGTGCTAAATTTTTAATTCTACTTTGTGATTATCCTATGAAGTTTTATTGAACACTCCTTCTCTTCATTCTAATTCTCTGCTATGTTCTCTGTGACTAATTTGATTTAAATTCTTTATAAGTTGATTATTATTTTGATTCTTTTATTCTTGTTGAATTGATTTAAATTCTCTTCATATTCTCTGTTTCTTCTGCTTGTAACCTCAGCTGTCTACTGGTTTCCCTGGCAAGCATGTATGTGAAACATTTTTTTTACCAATTTTCACAACATATTTGCTTGTTCTACATATTTTTATTTCGATGTTTGTAGCTGTTATGATATATTGGTTGCAGCTTTTCAATCATATTTGTGATATAGTTTTAATTGAAACCAGGTTACTGTACATGTCAAGGGAAGAACGGAGTGCTATGAGTGTCAGCCTAAACCAGCCCCCAAGACATATCCTGTTTGTACTATCACAAGTACCCCATCAAAGGTATGTATTCATTTTCACTTGTATATTGAAGGAGTTCCTTCATCCAGAATGGAAATTATTAGAAAGAATTAAAAGACTAGTATACTTTTAATGTTAGTTGTATTGTGTGATAGGCCTACATATGTGATAGGCCTACATATGTGATTATGAATCTCTATGTTTTATAGTTTGATAATTCTTGTTACTATATGTTTTGACTTTTTATACCCTTTTGGTTAGTGTCTTTTGCTAGGATCTAAGGCTATGTATCTAGGGAACTTAGAAGCTATGAAGTTATAGGATGTTAAGTCATCCATAGAAATATTAGGCTGTGCATAATTATTTGGATTTTAATTGAATCTTTATGATGCATTGCTATATCTCGATGGACAATGGATGACCATTAGTTATATACCATTTAATCAATGTTGTCAATTACCCCCAATACTATTCTCTGTTCGTCCTGTTGTGCTTGATCGTGGCTGTTGCTGCTGCTATTCATGCTCATGTTAGCACAAATTGTGCCATTCGTGAGCACAACTTTGAGGGCCATGGGTAAACCTATTTTGCCCTAATTATTTGATTGTTATAGACGTGTTTTTGGAGAGATAGATCGGGTGCCCCTACCTTTCAGGGAAAATGTTGGAAACCTGATGCGGGCCCAGTTGTCAATAATAGGCCCAATATGACTAGAGTCTATGTAAGGAGGAGAGAGCGGTGCAATGCACCTGATAATATTCAGCATCTCACTAGGTCAAACTTCAACCTTCATGTTGCCTCTGTCCAGCCAAGCCCTCTGCTTTCTTCAGTGTCATTTCGGTCCAATGATTTCTGTCCAATCCTGGTTGTTTCTGGCCAGAGTTTGCTACACCTGCACCGTGTTCTTCAGTGTTCTATTTTTCCTTTCTGATATGTACTTTAAGGTTATCTTCTGTTTCTGCTCTCACGTGCTATACTTTTTTTCTTCTAATTTTACAGCCTTTCTTTTTCACGTACAAGTCATCTCCTATTTATCCTCGAACTATTTTGACCTCTGAATCTCCTTTTTGGAGTGTTTTGGCTCCTTTTTGCTCACCAGTGACCAGTGCATCCTATTATGAACCATCTTACTATAGCATTTTTGGGGTTGTTTGATACCTTTCACTGTCTAGAATTGTTAACTACTCATTCAGCATGATAATGAAGGCCATCATTAGTTATATATTTTAGACGAATCAGGAATGGATAAGTTTTTGACACTGAAGCTGTTGGATTTTGCTGTCAAATTAAGCATCTATTAGAATTATAAATGTAATATGTACTTCAAACTTCTTTCTTATGAGTTCTAAGCTTTCATCTTTTTTTGGCAGTTTGTTCACTGTATTGTGTGGGCAAAAGACCTGCTTTTTTCCAAGTTATTTGGGGACAAGAATCAGGAAAATGATTTAAATGTTCGCTCAAGTGATGGTGCCAGCTCATCAGAAAATGTAGAGGATGTATTTGAACGTAGGAAAAATGAAGACATTGATCAATATGGAAGGAAAATATTTGATCATGTATTTGGGTATAATATTGAATTAGCTTTGTCTAATGAAGAGACTTGGAAAAGTCGTACTAGACCGAAACCTATTTACAGCAAGGATGTTCTATCTGATGAACTGGTTCAACAGAATGGAAATTTAGATAAATATTCTGAATTTGTTGATGGATTATCAGTTTCTGCCATGGCATCTTTGGGCATGAAGAACCCGCAAGATATCTGGAGCCTTGAAGAGAATTCTAGAATATTTCTTGAAGCACTGAGACTATTTTTCACGAAAAGGGAAAAGGTCTGTCTGATTTTACACGTACTTTGATGTTATTTTATTGGGATAGCTTGAACCCCTTTTTTGGTCCTTTTTTTGATGTATTTTTTGGAGCAGGAGATTGGTAATCTGAGCTTTGATAAAGATGACCAGTTGGCTGTAGAGTTAGTTACTGCAGCTGCAAACATACGAGCTGCATCATTTGGCATCCCTCTGCAAAACCTCTTTGAAGCTAAAGGAATTGCTGGTAATATTGTGCATGCTGTTGCGACAACAAATGCTATTATTGCGGGGCTGATCGTCATTGAAGCAATTAAAGTGCTGCGAGGTGACGTTAAAAGTTATAGGTATGATGGGATAAGGATTCCTCTTCCTGCACATTCTATATTTTACATTGGTTGTATTGATCGAGAAGTGATTTTGTACATTTTGTTTGGGTCTGAGAATTAGAAGTTTATAACCAATGACGCCTTAAGGAACACCATACCTCTTAATAACTGAACTTGTTGATTCTTGGAAAGAATAAACTTAGTATAATAATATTGCTGGTGCTAAACCAAAGAACATATGTCTGTTTTCCTTGTATTTTGTTTTGAACGCTTGATGATTGTCATTCTTATCAACTCTGCTGTGTAGTCAGTTTACTTAATTTTTGACTTGAAAGACTCAGCACGGTTATGGCTGGAGTAGATATCTTTAATGACATGTTTGTTTCTTTGGTAGAATTGTTCCCGTGAAAATGAACTTCAGAATACAAAATTCCCATGCTTGACATGGATTTTAAAAACTATTACTGGGCTATGTGATTCCCACTAATAGATATGTCCATAGTTTACTTGCTGCTGTTTATTCGCATGATGAGGAGTGGGTATCTTGCAACTATGGGAATGGAAATCATTTCGAAATCCACACTGCCGTAACTTCCACCTCACTTTTTAATTCTATCACACACTTCTATCTTTTGTACCAAACAAATAGACAAATTTCAAACTGATATATATATATATATATATATAGACACACACACACACACACACACACACACACACACACACACTTTTCCTGGGAATACTGTTCCCAGGGAATGTGATCCTTGGATCAAATGCCTTCTAAGGAAAATTTTGTCCTTAGCTTGGTTATTTTTGTACGCTTTTTTGTTTATTAATTTAAAGGCTTAAATAAGTTTTTCGTCCCTAACCTTTCCATAATACCTGGTTTTCGTCCCTCGCCGGAGCAAAGGTGGGGTTTAGTCCCTAACCTTTGCCAAAACGTTTGGTTTTCGTCCCTCCGGAGCTCTGGGTCAACGCCGGAGCTCCGGTGGCCCATGTGGCAATGCCACATAGGATTAGTGAGGCCACGTGTTATTATTATTATTATTGTTAAATTTTGGATCTCATCCTCATGTATAAAATTGAATTTGGTTTTAGTCCCTGGAATAGTAATCATGATTTGGCATGCATCCTTACATAGAATATTGATCTGTGTTTTGGTCCCTTATTGGACATTAAAAGGCTACTTAGGAAGAAAAAACGTGTTAAAGTATGACAATTGCTAAGGCCACAACATAATTTCATGCCTAAGTCAAAATATTCTTACAAAATGATAGTGGTCCATCCACAAAGACATAAATTGCCCAAGTGGCTTAACTTGGCTACATCAATAAAAATAGTGGTCCATCCACATTAGCACGCACAGGAGCAAGCTGGAATGTGACAAATCCTCAAGAACCAGCACAGGAGCAAGCTGGAAACCAGGCACCAACAACAGCTCCAACCCCTCCAGTAAGTTTTCACCATTGACTTATGCATGAAATTATGTTGTGGCATTTGCAATTGTCATACTTTAACACGTTTTTTCTTCCTAAGTAGCCTTTCAATAGGGGACCAAAACACAGATCAATATTCTATGTAAGGATGCATGCCAAATCATGATTACTATTCCAGGGACTAAAACCAAATTCAATTTTATACATGAGGATGAGATCCAAAATTTAGCAATAATAATAATAACACGTGGCCTCACTAATCCTATGTGGCATTGCCACATGGGCCACCGGAGCTCCGGTGTTGACCCAGAGCTCCGGAGGGACGAAAACCAAACGTTTTGGCAAAGGTTAGGGACTAAACCCCACCTTTGCTCCGGCGAGGGACGAAAACCAGGTATTATGGAAAGGTTAGGGACGAAAAACTTATTTAAGCCTAATTTAAATACATGTTAGCTGTATAATATAAAACTATTCACGTGTCTCAACTTAATTTTTGGATAGTTGGTTCATGACATGGTTTTGGAGTCTGATAAAATGATCTAGAGTTCGATCCTTATTGCCCTATTATTCTAATAAAAGTTGAATTTCAGCAAGGTAGGAGAGCTAGTGCACTGTTCACGCTTCAAGTCCAATGGGCTCTTGCGCGAGGGGGCATGCTAGAAGTATAATATATAACTATTCATGTGTTTTCACCCAACAACTTAATCTTTTTAGTGTTTCTTTTTGGTGGTAGAGATATCTATGCAGTTCTCTCATTGTGCTCATTTCCTGTAATAATTTTCATTACAGCGTCAACGTTAACTTTGCTGGTTTTTAATAGATTTTCTAATCTTATTTGGACTATCATAGAATGACATATTGTCTGGAACATCCATCAAGAAACATGCTGCTTATGCCAGTTGAGCCATTTGAACCTAACAAATCTTGTTATGTTTGTTCTGAGGTATGGCAAATCTCCCTTTCCCTCGTCTGTTTCTCAGAATCAGTTGTTACAAATATGCTTACACTCACTATACTTGTTTATGTGGGAACCAGACTCCTTTATTGCTTGAAATAAATACAAATCGTTCAAAGTTAAAGGACTTTGTGGAAAAGATTGTGAAAGCTAAGCTTGGGATGAGCTTCCCAATTATTATGAATGCTTCAAACCTCCTTTATGAAGCTGGAGATGTTGAGGATGACATGGTTGCAATTTATGAAGCCAACCTTGAAAAGGTATATTTCCCGTCTTTGGTCAAAAAATGAAATTTCATTTTATTTATCCTGTTTTCCTGCCTGTTCAGGTCCTAGCTGAACTTCCTTCCCCAGTGACTGGTGGCACAATGCTTACAGTAGAGGATTTACAACAGGAATTCAATTGCCATATTAACATCAAGCACAGGTTTTTACTCAACCCTGTTTATGTATTCTGAGTCAAACTCGTTCATTGTATCAAATATGTAGGGTTTCTTGTCTCTCTCTATCTTGAATTAAGGTTGGTTTTCATTCCCATCCCCTGTCCCTTCATCCCTGATGACTATTTTTTCTTGGTTCTAAATATTTTGTTTTTATGGTGATTTGAATTCAGAGAGGAATTTGATGAAGAGAAGGAACCTGATGGGATGGTTCTCTTAGGATGGACTCAACCGGTGTCAGCTGCAGAAAATAAAGACAAGTCTGTTGTTGGTAATGGTACCAACATGTCAGATTCAGCAGTAACATCCGTCGAGTCTGCAAACGATGATGAGATTGGTATAGTTTCTGCAGTGAAGAAAAGAAAGCTTCCTGATGATTCCGATTCGATAAATGCTGCTGATGAAGTGAGGAATGGCAAGCAATTGCAAGTAATCGACGATGAAGACGATCTTGTTATGCTTGATGGGAACTTAGACAGTTTTAAAAGGAAAAGGATGTCATAGTCTATGATGACTAATATCTGAATGGATTCTTGCATTCTAATTTATTAGAGGTTTGGGAATTCTTTAGGCCATAGTTGATCTAGGTTTGCTGCTATCAGCCTTTTGTTTTGGTTACATACAATCTTTTTCCCTTGTGGTTTTTCTCTGTAGCAGCAATGTATTATTCTTGCTGATGCTGACGCCTGACAGAGGGTTAGTGACCTAACAAGAGTAACTTTATCATCTCACTTGAGATTAGAAAACACAAGTTTTGCTTACTAGTATGTGGCATCCTATATTCCTATTCAATTACTGTCATGTACATTTATTTATCATTGAAATGTGACTTTCAACCTGGGCAGTGTCTTGAAATTTTTTTTAAGGTAGCTTTTTATTCAATTTTTCATCTGAAAGATTTCCAGATGATGTGTGGAAGATTCAATACAAAACTGTGATATATTATAACGATTTGCAACTGTATAGGCATGAAGATGCAGCACGTGTTGTTCATAATGTTACCCTTTCAAAGTGCCCAGCAATAATGTAATATAAAACCGGGGAGAGTTAACTGAACTTCAGGCTCAAGTGTACAAAACTGGTGCATAGTCTACGCTTCAAGCTCAAGTGAACTTTTGCGTAAGACGGTAAGAGAGCGTGTTAGAAATATAATATAAAACTGTTCATGTGAATTTACCTTACAACTTAAGCTTTTGGGATTTGGGATAGTTGGTTTTTGATAGGTAGTTTTTCACGACGGGGAAGAAGTGATTAAAAAGATTCAATGTGCATCCAAACATGCCATCACTAGCCATGTTCTTTGAACTTGCATCTAAAATTACTCTCTAAATGTTACATACAACGTACTACAAACCAATTAAATAACATCATATGATTAATAGTACTGAATGCACATATGCTTACACACCCAGCACGTTAATCTCAGTACATATCTTATACAAAAGTTTGCTACCATGAAAAATATTATGCCACACACAATATAGAAAGACAGACTCAGGATAGCAAGAGTACCTAGTAGAGAAACATCACACATCATAATACAGGAATTTTTTTGCCACAAACCTTCAGAAACCAACTATAACACCCCCTCCTCATGATCAAATTTATATCAGTTCAGGTGAAAGTTCCACCAATTCATAGCTTTTACCTTCCATTAAGGTTGTTGAACTGTGCAAACATTGCAGTTCCAGAATGGTCATCAATAGCATGAACTTGAGCTGGAGCAGCATTGTTATTATTCACTTCAGGAACAACAGCAGGAGCAGGAGCAGGAGAAGGTGAAGCAGGTGGAAGTGGATGTTCATCAGAAGGTGTGGTAGGAGTAGGAACAGGTGAAGTAGGAAAAGCTGCAGAGGATTTGATCTCATCTTCAGCTTTACCTTGTGTGAAAGCCTCTTGAAGCTGCAATGCATACTCCAAGTTCCACAGAACATCCCCCATTGGAGGCCTATCAACACCATGATCAGCCAAACACTTCTCAGCAGCCTCAGCAAACTTCTTCATGGATTCAGGGTTAATGGAACCAACAAGAAGAGGGTCAATGATTTTGTCAAGAAGCCCTTTTCTCTTCCACTGCATAGCCCAATCAGCCAAGTTCACTTGCTCTCTTGGAAGCTGAGGGTTAATTGCTGGCCTTGCACATAAAGCTTCTAACAGCACCACTCCAAATGAGTACACATCTGATTTCTCAGTCAATTGCTGCCTCCTGAAGTACTCAGGGTCAAGATAACCAAAGCTACCTTTCACTGCAGTGCTCACATGACCCTGCCCCATTGGTGCATCCTTTGAAAGCCCAAAGTCAGAAACTTTGGCTGTGAAATTCTCATCAAGGAGAATGTTTGTGGTCTTCACGTCGCGGTGGATGATTCCTTGTGCAGTTCCAGTGTGAAGGTAATGAAGACCACGCGCCGCGCCAATGCAGATATCTAATCTTTGCTTCCAGGACATGGCAGGCATGTTCTTTCCATAAAGATGGTCTCTAAAGTGACCATTAGGCATGTACTCATAAACCAAAATCATCTCATCATTCTCATCACAATATCCAATTAAAGACACCAAGTGCCTGTGTCTGAGTTTAGACAACATTTGAATCTCAGTTTGGAACTCATTGATTCCTTGTTCTGATTGTGGATTTCCTCTTTTCACTGCCACTTGAGTCCCCTCATCAATCACACCCAAATACACATTACCAAACCCACCAACACCGATGATGTTCTTGGAGTCAAAATTCTTTGTTGCTTCTGTGATTTCTGCAAAGGAGAAAAGCCTTCCTAACCCCATTGATGAGGAGTAGATGTTGCTTTTCCCCATTGAGGTCTTGCTGCTCATGAAGCTTGTGTCACCAGCATGTAGAGGAAGCAACCATGAAGAGAAGCTGTTTCTCTTTTGCCAATCTTGTGGCCTCTTGTGCCACTTGATCACCATGGCTCCAAGACCAACAAAGGCTCCAAACATCATGGCGAATCCAACCGCTGCAACCGTCCCGCGGTTAGAGCCACTGGCTTTTCTTCCATCAACACCAAATTCTCCATCCAAACTGTTCACAGAGTTGCTTATCTTCAAAACCTCAACACCATTCAGAATAGCATTGGCATTTCCGCCATCAGCATTTGCAGGACCAACCTGAACTGTTAGCCCCTCAGACATCAATGTTGCATTCACCACGATGTCTTTGTAATATGGTGTTGACAATTCACCATTTATAGCAGACAAATCCAAGCTATTAATTGCCATTTTCCCATTCACATAGACATTGAAGTAGAGCTCATTAAGCCCTTTGCTCACAATATCACAGAAATGGAGCCTAACAAGGTAGCTGAAAGAAGTGTCCACATCAAATTTCCATGAGACATTGAAATTTGGCTGGTTCACACCAGCATCACCCATTTCTGTGACTGAGGCATACACTGTTTGTGGTGCAATCAGAGGAGAAATTGTTGGTGTGTCTTTTGGGAATTTAATGGCACTGGTAGCCACTGAGGCTTTTTTAGCCAAATTCTTGTTTGTGAGGAAAGGCTCATCAGATTCCCATGTTCTTCCAAGGGTGTCATTTGATGGGGTGATCAGAGGTCCTCCATTGTTGAGCCTGAAAACTGGTTGAAAAGCATAGCCTGTGAGGCCTGAAAATTCCCCAACAGGGAAAAGGGCGGCGCCGGTGTCGAAGATGAGGTTATCAGGAGCTGAAACAACTTCAATGGCATTGATGAATGCAGCTGAGTTTTTCAAAGGAATGAAGGATAATGTGAATTGGGGTTCTGTTGCATTGATGAGATACTCTTTCAATATTGTCTTTTCATTGTTGTTCACATTGAAGCTGTGGAGGAGGACAAATGCATCTGTGTTCACAGAGAAAGTTGCCTTTTGGAGATCAAATACATTGTTTTTAATAGGGTAAAAATGAAGCCTAACCCAATGAAAACCTGGCTGAACCAAATGGAAGGAGTACTTTGCTTCCTGAATGAAGATCCTTGCATTGGAATATATAGGTGAAGGAACATCCACACCTTCTGCTGAGACCTTAAAATCATCATTAGCTTGCAAGAAGGAATTGGCTTGTGGGTCTGTTTTGAATTGTCTTCCATCAGGGAGGGTTGGTGCTTTTTCTGCACCACAATCAATGAGGAAGTTATCTTTGGGAATGGAAGCAGAGGAAGCAGAAGCAGGGGAGGTTAAGGCCAAGAGAAGAAAGACCAGGAGGATAGGCATCATCATGAGAGATGATAAGGATGATAGAAAATGATGATGTTGTGGTGCAGAATTGGTGTGTTTTTTTTCTATCTTCCCCATACCTCCTGGGGGGTGAGGAGAAAGAAGGGATTGAAATTTAGAATGAAGAGTGTAGCAAGAAAGCCTGAAAAAGGGTGTATTTGGATCCCTATAAGGAATTCTTCTCTCTCTCTCTAACAGATTTCATTGTTAGGATGGGAAAAGAAAATGAAGGGGTGACAGCCCTGACAGAACGCTGAATTCCAAAGAATTAGGCAAGGAATGTGGAGGGAAGCATTGTGGCTTTGGGAGATTTTGGTACCATCATTACATGTTGTTATGTCTTTATTTAGCATTTGTCAAAGACAACACCAAAACTAAATGGTTAATTTGAACAAGTCAAAGACTCGACACACCTTTCCTTGGCCTCTCTTTAACCACCTTAACTGTTTGTTTGCACCCAAGGTGAATTTGGGAGCATGCTGATGTTCTTCATATATGAATGTTGTAGAGGTACACAGACTAATGTATGATATATCATTCATCATCACAATAACAATAATAATAGCAAGTGTTTTTTCCTCCTCACTATGTGGGTCTAGGGTACACTAGATCATGCATATCAGCATACATAGGCCATACAATTTTGTTCGTTAAAATCTTAAATGTTGTAGAGGTACTCAGTACCACTCCACAGATTTTTATATTTTAGTTTTTAAAAAATAATACATGTATGATTCACATGAGTAAATCATATTCAAGACCGGAACATATACATGTTGAGATTAACTCTCACAAACTGAGTTTTTCCATGTACTAGACTTAAACACAAGACTTTACTTAAGAGAAATCATATATGTGTAATTTGAATCGACCACCGTTGGTTCATTGTTTAGTGACATTCCATCCATGATACATCATTCATCATCACGAGTTCTTGATAAAGTCATAAAACTGCTTGGCATCAATTTAATTATTCTTTGAGAAATCCTATCCTATCTCTTCCAAATTTCAGATTTTCCATCTCACCTCTCACGCACGCTTTTCGTCAAACAAATGATGCCTTCTTCATCCCCCACCCTGCTTTCACAAAACCACCTTCAATCCCTTCCCACACTCTCATTACTCTTCTCAAATCTTCCCTCGCTCGCACTCGCTCAATCTTCCGATCGAGACGGTTACGATAATAATTACAAAAGTGTTTTTATTTGAGTTTTGATTCATTCAGTAAATTTCTTGTTCATCCATTTCCACTAACTTTTTCTATTTATCTCTCTCTTCTTTTCCTATCACATTTTTATAAGCAAACGTCGAAAAATTCCAATCAAATCATATATCTTATTCCCTCTCATTTCTTTCTTTATCTATTGGATGTGTGCTTAAATGTCCATACTATCATTCTTATCCTCACTATGTGGGTCTAGTTATTCTAAGATCAAACCATGCTTTAATGTCATGTATATATAATCATATAATTTTGTTCTCACAATGCACAGACAGTTATAAAATAAAATATAAAAAATAAATTAAAATGACATTTTTAAAATAACAATTTGGTTATCAAAGTGTTAGTATGATAGTAATGAAAAATAATTGATAAGTATAGATATTAAAAAAAATTGATTAAATAGTTAGCTGAAGAAAATTAATATTAATTTGATTTGACTTAATATGAAAAACATGATAATGACACTTGATTTCATTAAAACTAAGCTCTGACTTGAATTCTTTGGATTTAAAAATAAGTAGTTGACTTTAAATAAATATTTTAATTTTAAGTTTATATAAATTATATGTATCCTCAATTGACACAATCTTACTTGAGTGGAGTAGGACCTCATTCTCCCTACCAAATATTAAAAACAACCACAATTACAAAAACTCAAAAGCAATATATTTGGTTAAAGTCTTAAAGTATAACAAACTCGTATCAGCTACTGTGAAAATTTGATTTTAATGATTAAAGTATGAATCTGGTAACAGTGCAAACACTGACTAACTAACTACTAAGAAGGAGGCAAAGGTGACATATTTGAAGGATAAGTACCTACAAACTCGTTGACAATTTCATTTATTTATTGTTCCTTTGGAAGACTAACTCGCTGAGCTGTAAATGATCCTCTTATGTGAATGCACGTAGGGAAACATGTCAAGCATTGACACTTGATAGTTGACACAATATTTGTCCCTAATTCCTCTTTCATTCTTGTCATTCAGGTTTTTCTATTATTGACGAGAGTATTGCTGTAACATTCTCCATGACATTGGCAACATCATTTAATTGATTTGCGCTATTGTTATCTAACTTTCAAATTCAAGTAGCAAGGATAGGCAGTTTACAATTTGCAGTTTGTGGAGTTTTGAGTAGTAACACCTAATTTGTATTTTGTGGCGACCTTAAATTGCAAGTAAAATTCAAACCTAATACGATGATTGGTGTATTTTGTGGCATTTTTGTGATATTTAAAAACTGTCAATAGTTGCATGTTGATGCGATTTCAAGCGTACATTACTGATATTTATGCAAAAAATGAGTAGTGCTTTCAACAACTTGCTCAAGCTACAAATTCTAAATTGGCTCAAGCTTGAAACTCAAATAATGAGAATTCTTTTTAACGATTAGCTATGAGCACTTTTACGAAAATTCTAAATTCAAAAGAATATGAAATAAGCACTTGGAAATGACAGGGCCATCAAGGTAATCACTTGGGAACCATATGCTGCTCACCTAGCTCATCATCCTTTCTAGAATGTCACTATGTACCGAGGCTACATTCAGTTTTTCTTCATGGTACATCCTCATTTGCCAAAGAGGATGCTTAGATAGTTCAGTTCCTTGTAAGGAGTCAGTAGGGATGACACCCGCGCGGGGTGGGGGCGGGGAGTGCCTTCCTGCTCCCCGTCCCCACATCTTTCTTCCGTCACCGTTCCCCACGGCGGGGTGAATTTTCACCCCATTCCCATTCCCCATCTCCTCATGGGTCCCCACAGGAATCCCTAACATGTCATTAAAATGTTAAATTAAGTACGTAAAATACACTAGTTTAAGCAATAAATTTAGGGTTAAAGGTCATATTAATCCCTGTGTTTGTAAAAATGTTTGATTTTGGTCCCTTAGCAAAAAAATGACGATTAGTGACGGGTTTTTTTACAGTTACTGACGGTTTATAATACAGTTACTGGCGGTTTTTCGACTGAGGGACCAAAATCAAACGTTTTTACAAACACAGAGACTAATATGACCCTTAACCCATAAATTTAAAGACTACAAGTGATAATGCAACTATATCTAATTCAATATATTTTATGATCATTTCAAAAAAAAATATTTTTTATGATAAATTTTAAATAAAATTCATCACACAATGTGTGAAGTGTACGAAATGAACAATATAAAACGTAAAGTACAACATTCAATTCATAAAAAATCTGAAGCCCAACACTCAGAGTATTATCTCGAGCATTCAACTCATCCAAAAAGTGAAGTCTATATCATAAGTAATTCAATATTTATAAGTGTATTATTGTATTTTAACTTATATATATGGGGCGGGGACTCCACAGGGCAGGGAGAGTAATCCCCATCCCCAAATTCTTATCGGGAAGATTTTCATTCTCATCCCCATCCCCACAGGGAAAAATTCCCCAAGGTCGGGGCCCCAAACGGGGCAGTCCCAACGGGGATCCCCATCTTCAGGTGAATATTGCCATCACTAAGAGTCACTGATTCCCCCTAGGTCGTCACGGACACAATGCTTACATATAGATGAGAGAGTTGGTTGTCATACCACACTTGAGTCATTGACCAATGGACTCGGGTTTTGGCACCACAATCTTCTGTCTTTTTGTTCTTTATTTAACCTAACAAAGGGAACATCAACCTCATTCTTTCTCTTCTTTGTTTCCTATATTTCTATCATACTAACCAAACTACAAAATCTACTTTTTATCTCACCACTTTCTCATTATTATCTTCTCTCATCTCGCTAACCTCACTTTCTCCCCTAAAAGCATAGGATAAGATAGCTCAATTTGAAGAGAGAGAGAGAAGTAGCCATACACGTGTTATTTGAGTGATAAAGTTTTTAGTGATTGAAACCCCAACCCATTGCACCAACTGAACAAAAAAACCAGCAAATCAACTCTTCGAGTCGTGACTGACCCGTAATGTTAGCAGGTTACGCGTGGCTACTAAACTTGATTGGTATTCTGAGGGATTGGAGTATGGACCAACCCACCTCACCAACCAGACGCAATTTGCCATATTCCCTAATGTAATCATGAAAATTGAATAGATGAATCTTAATAAAGTCAATCTATAAAAAAAAGTGCCTAAGCAATCCTTTATATACATAAGAGATTAAGGACATGTTACGATATATATAACCTTCTGAGTTCTGAGAGAACATATTCCACTTTTGTCGCCCAATAACTAGTAACATCAGTGTATGTGTAAGTTTGAAATTGAAGGCTTGAAGATTAACAAGCTGCCAGCAAACAACATATGCAAACAACAATAACAACAAAAGCCTTATGTCACTAGGTGAAGTCGGCTATATGGATCACACTACATCATTAAGAGCAAGCAACAAATGCATTTAAAACAAAAGAGAAAAATGTGGTTCAATCTGCTACCAGCAAGACCAAAATCACAAATCATTTTGCCAACAAGAGCGTTGATCTCTGATTGATAAAAGGTTCTTCTAAAAATGTTCTTTCGCTAAAAGAAACTAATAGAGTCAACCAAACTAATTGGTATTGCTCAATAATCTGTGAAGACCATTGCCCAGCACCAGACTCCCCAGGGCTAATGGCATGTATAATGCAACAACAGAACAATGGATTACAGGACATCATTTGGATATTTGAACTATATCCATGCAATAAACAAATTGACCTGTACAAAACAAGATACAAGAACCCTGGTCTATAAACACTATCTTTGTCTTCCTATATTTACCTTATCCTTCTGTATGTCTTCCATTTTCTTCTTTACAGAGTAAATTCCAGATTGGTGTATGCAGATGTTCAATAGTCAAAGCTAAATGAATGACATCTTGCCCTTTCCTCAGTCATTTTATCAGAGGTTGCAGAGAAGAGCAACAATGGAACCTGCTTCAAAGAAGGGGGAAAAACATGAATTAAATCCAAACTAACTAGAATAGGGAAAAGCAGATGCTAGAAATCTTTTTTTAATTATAACGTATGAAATCTTTTGTCTAATCAAAAAAATAAAATCATAACGTATGAAATAAGACAACGTTGAGGATACTACTAATAGACTGGTGAAAGCAACACAATGAAGATTATGCAACTTACCTCTCAAATACCAAGAAGCAGCCTATTCCTTGCTAGACTTTGCCCAAAATAAGCCCTTCTTTCGTGTTGGGTGATTATCTAACATGCATTTGGAACCCTTGGAGCCAAATGAGAAGTGTCTCTTCAGAAAAGGTTTCCCAGTAGAGCTTCTCCCACTCGAACTACACTCCATTCTAGGACCTTTACTTTGGCACCCTCTATCTTTGAAGTTATCAAACACAACATAATCATCATCAATATCACTGTCCACAATTCGGTTCCTTGATTTCTTATTTCTAGCCCTCAATTCTATTTCAGCTTTCAGAGCTTTTTCAGACAACTTAAGAGTTTGTTTCTCGCCGTAAGTGCAAACTGGGCAAGCTGGGTCATACTTACTGATATCAGGTGTCATACTTTCCAAACATTCAGAGTGATAGGTATGTCCACAAACAAGAACAGAAACTACAGAAAGGTCATTACTCGCAATAATCTTTTGAGTGCTCCAAGAAGACTTTTCAGTTAAAAGGTTTGAGCAAATGCCACATGTTTGCAAATCAACAGGAGAAGTTGAGAACCGACCACTGGATTTACCCAATCTTCCACAGTTTAAACCAAAAGACTGACGATCAACTGACCATCTTTCCATATGTGAAATGGCCATCAGCTCAGAAAAGCCAGGCCTAGACCAATTTTCAGAAGATCCACCAAGGGTGTGCATGCGAGATTCATTGCTCCATGAAGGAAGCACTGCCCTTTCTTCAGATACATCAAACTTGCTAGGTGTCTTAAATCCCAGGACTCTGCTATCAGAAGCTTGCCGTAAAAATTGGTGTCCTGAGGAGTGGCAAGGCTTTAATGATGTTGAGCTGGATGGAGGCAGGTGACTAGGGGATGGCAGAGGAGATACTGACAATGAAGTTGAAGGCAATGAATGTGAATGTTTTGTGGGAGAAGAACATGATACTGAGGATGGTTCTACCAACTGCTTCCCCTATAAATAATACATGAGTAAGAAATGTGTCCATCAAATCATATACTCCTATAAACTACTAACAAAAACATTGAACAACAACAGATCCCTTCAGTATTAGAACCTCACCTGTTCAATGCTCACATCCATGGAAACGTTTCTTGAAATAGATTGATCTGACATAAACATGAATAACCATGTCAGATGTATAAACCATGACAATAATAATCAATGAATCAATTAAAACAGGTCATATTTTTAAGAGCAGAATCAATGTCTCCTGTGGGTGTATACAGATTAGAAGGACAGGATGCAGAAGCGAACCAAGTGAAGCCACCTTCTAAATAAACAAAGAAAGCGAGAAAGAAAGAAGCCCTGCCCTAGCATATAAAATTTTCTTGACTATGGACCCTTAATATCCAAGATGGTGTTTATAAACGGAATTTTCATGATCATAGCTTAAACGTTTTCAGTTTGGTTTAGTTAACCTGACCATGTACTGGATGATGATGAATTAGTGAGAGAAACTTAATAACTTACTCATTTGTGCACATTCGACATTATCACATATATCAGATAATCAAATGTCAATGGTCAACCAAAAGGATTCAATAATCTATTCAAATATAGGGCAAATCCTATTAATGCCACCTGAAACAGACTCTCACCAAAATCCTTTTGAAATCTCACATCAACCAGCACTCAGGAGCACAGGGTCACTTATTGTTTTTATACTGCTGTCAGCACTATAGCCCTGTTTAACTGGTAGAGAATTTAGAAAATAATGGTACTGTTAATTTTAACAATGGGGGCACAATCCCTTTTCATATGCTAACATTCATTGCTTAAAATAGGCAGAGACTAGATCAAGAGCCACATGGGATCTTTGGTGCAACCGCTGGAGTTGTACCGTATGACTAGGAGGTCATGAGTTTGAGATGTGGACTCAACACCCGGGATATGCAAGGTAAGGCTACCTACAAGGCTACAATAGATCCATAATGGGCCCAACCCTCCCCTGGACCTTGTCGTGGCGGGTGCTTTGTAGCACCATGTTTCCCTTTACAGATATAGAGCCACATGTTGATGTGCTAATGGTCTATTTCGATTCTCGTGTTTATTCTGTGCAAAGTGATTGACTGAAATATTAAAATTCTAATTTGCACTATGAAGCTGTCTATTCCTAACAGTTCAGTTCATGTTCAAAATTATCTAATTCCCTCTAGATTCACCAGTACAATAATGTGATAAAAAGCTAAACTTGTTCCTTTTATGGAATTATCATTAAAACCATACATATTGCTAGTTTTCAATAAATTCTTTTATGTCTGATAGTTTGTGAAATACATCACCAAGTATCCAAATTTAATGTACCACTATGACAAATTTTACATCTTCCTAATAGCCATATGATTATGAGTTTCATTCAATTTAATAGGTTTCTCATTCATCTCATATCAGATAGTAAGTAATAAGAGAGTGGTAAGACTGTTGAAAACCCCAAGTCTAAAAGTGTTTAACCCAAGTAGTCAGATGGTTAAAACAAGAGAGTTGGTTCAGTGAAAGTTACCAGAAGAATAATTTATCCCGTGTCCAGCAGTTCCTTCAGAGATTGGGGATTTCTGCCATCTATTCCTTTGATAATTCTGCAAGGGGCTTCCATCCTCTGATGCATATGATGATTCATTTTTATTCTCCAATCTGTCATTCCTGTTAATACCATCAGAAAACCAATTTATAGAAGTATCTTCACCAGCAACACGACCTCGATGATCCCACCGGAAGCTCCATGTCGGGGAACATCGAATATTCCGTTGCAAGATTTCACTGGTTGGACCGCTTTGTATAGTTTTATCTTTGGCTGCAACACAACAGGCCGCACCCATTCTGAAACAGAGAACAGTATTTAGTTTCTTATATGAAAAAAACCGTCAAAAGCATCCATTCACCGGTGAACACAGCACTCTCCTTGAAACAGTGATGAAAAAGCTATACCATCAATTGAAATGATCGATAATGGGAAAGTCAAATACAAAATTGAGAAAAATAAAAATTAGAATCGTTACTCAACCAATATTCTTGCTGAACTTAACACAATTCCAGATTAAACTACCCCACCGAAAAATGACCAGAAGATATCAATAAAGAAAGGGCATCAAAATCCTTGTAAGATTTCAACTCAAGAGATGTAGAGACAATCAACTCAAGAGATCATATCTAAATCCACCTCAACTCTGTTTATTTTAAAGTGAACCAGCTCAAAATCCTTTCCCTCTTCAGAAAAAATCACCTTGTAAGATTTCACCTTCGTTGCATTCAAATTTCAAAACAAACACACCGATGACACAGGGTTCCGAAAAGGTTAATCTCCAATTCACAAAAGTAGGTTAATCTTCAATTCACAAGAGTAAAGTTCAACGGCGAGTTTCATCAAGGAACTCATCCCAAAATTTTCATCCCACCCAAATTATAAGGGGATACAAATCACTGAAAAATTGAAGCAATTCAGCAGAGTGTGTCTATGTAACACAAATCCAATACAAAAATTCTACCCTCATATTAAGTATGAATGTTACCAACCTGAAATCACCAGAGAAAGAACACACTGCCAAGAACACACAAAAACAACACTAAACAGCACCAAGCAAAATGGAACAAAATAACCCCTTTAAAAAACACCAAATCAATTATTATTAAAAAAAAAAACCAGTAATGGGTATGATCCAATCGAAAAAATCAAACACCCCAAATATAGAAAATTGAGCACTCACATCACAGTCACTCAAAAAGTCAGAAGGATCCGAATTTAATGCTGAAAAAACGGAATTCTCAGTCAAAAGCATCAAACTTTCCATAACTATTACAATAAATAACACATTTATTAAAAAATATAATAAAAAAAAGTATAGATATGGAGACAAACAATGAAAGTATGAAACAATAACGTATGAATAGGAAGTTGAATCTTCTGCATAGAGACAGAGAACATGAGGAAGCGTACCTTTGAAGGAAACAAGAGGAGAGAGAGATTCTAGAGAGAGAAAGTAGAGAGAGAGTGGAAAGAGAGAGTTGCAGAGAGAGAGAGAGAGGAGGGAAAAGGAGAAAAGAGAAGAAGAGGGTGGCGCGGCGCCGTCTGTTTTGACGGCGTTAGAGGGAGTGTCGACTGTCGACTGTCGACTGTATGAGTATTAGTTTAGGGTCGCCGTTGCATGTGACGGCGTTAGTTGATGCGTGGTTTTCTGATGATTTTTATTTTATTTTATTGATTGATTGATGCCACTTGGTGAGATTGAATTGAACTTTAACAAAGTGTTTGGATGAGGGATTGTAGAAATTTAAGGGATTTTGAATTTCAAATTTTATTGTTTGGATAAAATGGTGAAATTCCCCTCAATTGTAAAATTCTTTGTTTGGGTAATATAATTGAATTTCCTTTTTATCTTAATATAATCGGCCGAAAACCTGAAAGTCGGCCGAAAACCCTAAAAATCAACCCAACTCTCAAAAATCGACCGAAACCTTAAAAGTCGACACAAAACCCTAAAAAGTGGTAGAAAAATCGAAAGTCGGTCTAAAACCCAAAACTCGGCCCAAAACCCAAAAATCAGCCCGACTCTCAAAAATCGGACGAAAACTCAAAATTCGACACAAAACCCTAAAAAGTGACCCAAAACCCTAAAATGGCAAGAAAACCCTAAAAATAGGCCGAAAACGTGAAAGTCGGTTGGAAACTCAAAAATTGGCCCATAACCCTAAAAATCGGCCCGACTCTCAAATATCGGCTGAAAACCCTAAAAATCTGCCCGACACTAAAAAATTGACCGAAAACCCAAAATCGGCCCATAAGCCTAAAAAGCGACCCGACTCTCAAAAGTCGGCCGAAAACCCAAAAAATTGGCCCGACTCTAAAAAATCAGCCGAAAACTCAAAAGTCGGCACAAAACCCTAAAAATCGGCACAACACTCAAAAATTAACCGAAAAACCTAAAACCCGACCTTTCGGGTTTTGGGCCGATTTTTAGGGTTTTGGGCCGATTTTTAGGGTTTTGGGCCGATTTTGAGTTTTCAGCCGAATTTCGAGTTTTCGGCTGATTTTAGGGTTTTGAGTCAATTTTTGAGTTTGGGGTCGGCTTTCAAATTTTCGGCCGATTTTTAGGGTTTTGGGCCGACTTTCGAGTTTTCGGTCGATTTTTGAGAGTAGGGCCCATTTTTAGGGTTTTTGGCCGACTTTCAGGTTTTCACCCGATTTTAGGGTCTTGGGTCGATTTTTGAGTTTCGGGCCGACTTTCACGTTTTCGCCCGATTTTTGGGATTACCGACCGATTTTTGAGTTTTCGGCCGACTTTTGAGTTTACTGCCCATTTTTTAGTTTTCGGCTGATTTTAGGGTTTTGACCCGACCCTCAAAAATTGACCGAAAAACCTAATACCCGACCTTTCGGGTTTTCAGCCTATTTTTAGGGTTTTGTGCCGACTTTCGAGTTTTCGGCCGATTTTTGAGAGTCGGGCCGATTTTTAGGGTTTCGAGCCGATTTTTGAGTTTTCGGCCGATTCTTAGGGTTATCGGCCAATTTTTAGGGTTATGGGCCGATTTTGGGTTTTCGGTCAATTTTTGAGTGTCGGGCCGATTTTTAGGATTTTGTGTTGATTTTTGAGCTTTTGGCCGATTCTTAGGGTTATCAGCAATTTTTTAGGGTTTTGTGCTGACTTTCGAGTTTTCGGCCGATTTTTGAGAGTCAGACCGATTTTTAGGGTTTTGGACCAACTTTCAGTTTTTAGGCCGAATTTTTAAGCATCGGGCTAATTTTTAGGGGTTTGGACCGATTTTTGAATTTTTGGCCGAGATTAATTTTTTTGACTAAACTTAGATAGGGTTAAGGGAGAGATGAAGAATTTGAAATTCCTCATATTTTGAGGTGATTTCAATTACCCTAAATTCTATTGAGTAAAATACCTCATTTAATTACTAGTAATTTAAGAATTCCTCACATTAAATATCCAAACAGGGTATTTTAATTGAAGGGATTTGAAATACCCTCTAAAATTACATTCCCCTCAAATATTCCCTCATCCAAACACAACCTAAGTATTTCGGGCAAACCAAAATTAGTTTTGTTGAGTTTAATTACTACCATGTCGGTATTTTTAAAATAATGCAAAAAAAATATATTATTTGTCAAAATAATACAATTTCATAAGTATTTAAATATGGTGGTTTGTGTTAATTAGGATGTTTATGTGGCATGACGCCAACACGCTTCGTCCTAAAATTGTCATAGTAAAAAAAAAATATCTAGGTGAAGGGAGTCTCTCATGTGAACCGTTCCGAGGAGACAAATATGTCGCTGATGGAACGAGAGGGACAACAACGCGTGAACCTATGTGGTCAAACACGTCTCATTTGAGGAGTGTTCAAATGTGCCCCAACCCAAGGGTGTTTTACTTGATTTGCTGGTTGGGGCGGTCACTGCTCCCACTCCCCTCACTCCATCTACTCTCCCGACCATCTCTCTATCTATTTTATACACACTTTTCACTCATATTAAACTCATGGTCTACCATTTTTTCTTCAACTATCTCTTCTTAAACTCTCTTAAAAAATTGAGCTCCAACGGAATGAGTCAAGTTGTTGCTTTGATCTATTATTATGGTAGGAAATTCAAATGACGCGAAGAGAGGGAGAAGACAAGAGGGAATTTGTGTAATAGAGCTTTTTCTTATTTTGTTTCCACCATGTTACTATTACATGTTTTATTTTTGGTCAATACTATTACATGTTATAACATGTCAAATTTGAAGAAGAAAAAAGAGCCTAAAAAACCTAACAAAAAAGGATTGGGCTAGGTGGAAAAGAAAACAATAGTGGGAATGTTGGAAGTCCAACTATCTTAAAGTTTTTGGACTGGATCACACCTAAAACTATAGCTTAAAGACTCTCCTAGACCTTATCCAGCACCCGCGCGCTTCCAGTTCTACTCCCTCCGGTCCTATTTATAAGCAATAAAAAAAAATCACATAGTTTAAGAAATGTAGTAAAATTAGATAAAATGCATTAAATTTGTCTTGAATCAAAATAAACTTCCAAAATTACCCTTTGTTATTCATGTTGGAAAGTGGGAAAGAGAGAGAATAATTAATGAGACACATTCTACAAGTTAGAATTAATAAGGGCATCATTGGAAAAAAATAATTAATATAGTTCAAACTTTCATTTGGTTCTTATAAAAAGGACCAAGATTTTTCTTCTCATTCATGCTTATAAATAGGACCGGAGGGAGTAAATAATTATGTAATGTATATGTTTTGGTATCTTTAAGGCGTTGAAAGCCCATGTAAACTCATTTAGGACATACTTTTTTGTTTTATCTAAATATTTATGCTACTTACATTAAATAGTCAGATAATATTAAATAGACACCCCTTGTGCTCCCTTTAATACAATCTTTGCTTATAAAAAAACATTAAATAGTCGGATAAATAGTTTTCTTTAATGTGATTGGATTTCTTCTATCATCGCTTGGTTCTTGAAGGGAATGCATCAACCGATTCTTGGTGCGGTTTCTTCATTTTCTTTGATGGTTTGAAGAGCCCTCTTCATTTTTGTGGCTGATTTTCAACACAACTTTTCTTAAACTGTAATTTTTTTTGGTTTTGTTATCGCTTCTTGTGAAGAAAAAAAAAACACTAAACTGAAGTTATCCTCACAGAACAGTACAATGGATTGGCCCTCAGAAGTGAAACGGGCCTAACCACTCCGCTCAATAACCCTACTCAAAGTATACAATATAAGATGGTTTTCTATCGTTAACCAAAAAAAGAATTTGGTTTTCTATCTTTTCTATTCTTCCTTTTGGACGAATATCTCAAGTGTCTCACTCACTATATATGTCTTCCCTGAATAAGAAAAGTTATGTTCCGATAGCACAAAAGAAAAACACTCAAACCATATACATTATTCATTTAGCGCAATTTCTTTAGAACCCACAAGGGGTTCGATATTCTTAGTCTTAGTATGTGCTGTCCTATGCTATAAATTATTTTAGTTTACAAATTACAATCTAGTCAAAATATTTTAAACAAAATACATAAGGGTATTAAACCCCTTTCATGCATTCCGATCCCTTATTTAATTTCATTCATATATGTATCAGTAGTGCACCGATTCGCATCGACGCATACAACATAACTCGATCGAGCTAGTAAAACAGACGTACATATTCTTCTATCATCTATATATATTTATGTGATACACTAAATTATTTGAGTTCAAAACATGACTAAGTATTTATATATGGGGCATACATATTTTACAATAAGATAAAAAGTGGATTGTTCGATGGTACTTATTCCGATACCAACTTCCCAGACTCATGTTTTAACTCAGTTGGGTATGAGCTTGAAAGGAGGCTTAGAGAGTTTTGGTGTTGGATCATATCGTCCGTAATCTCTTGTGTTAGCCCTAAGGAGCCTCTCATGGATGTTCCTCACTTCTTCTGTATTCAGATCAGGTTCCTAGCAATTAAAGCAAGCACATGAATTTATATATATACATAAGTAGTTACAAATTTGGTGAAAACTTCAATATGTATGTGTGGAGGAGATGCAAGGCAAATGGAATATGAAAAATTACAAGCATTTCTTCTTTATATATATAGAGAGCGCGAGGGCATAGATGCGTGTAATTAAGCCACCAAAAATAAATAAACAGAAGTAAATTAAATAGAAGTTCTTTCAAATAGGAAGGCACTGAAGATTTGGTAGTTCATGAGCTCTGAACCATTTAGTTAGGTACAAGGCTTGAAAAGTGAGTGAAAGAGAGAGAGATGAAAGGGCATTAGTGTAGCAAGATACATAAGTTATAAGACATGATGCCTAAAGGATAACTCAAGTGATAAGAGTTGAATGACATGCATCTGAGTTGGAAATGGAAAGTCCAGAGATTGATCCTGGAGGAAAAACTTGGCCAATAAAAAAAGAAATTAAGATACATATGTTATAAAACTTGCTTATTGCAACCTGTTTTTAAAATAAAACAACAACTCTTATTTTTCGATTTTGAAAACTAAAATCTCAAAAATTTTAGAAGTGTTTTCTGTCTTTGTTTTAATTTTTTAAATTATAGTTTTTAACATTATATATATTACAAAATATCTAATTCAAAATGTTTTTTTTTTCCTTTTATCTGGATTTGAAAAATTGTATATGAAAGTGGTTTCTAAATTCATAAAACTAATACAGGAATTAAACAAGCCCATAGTCAGATGAGGGTGAGGAGCCAAATGAACAAGGTTTTGCAAAATAAATTAAAACATTAATTGAATTAAGGGAATGAGGAGGTTAAACTTTGTTCTTTAATTTGCACACAAGTTCTTGTGAATAAAACACATTAGTCTTTCTTTATAAACTTTGTCTAATGTGCATTAAGAAAAATTTAGTTCACTAGTTAAAAAGGCTTATCGACAAATTAATTTGGACACATGAGAAGCATGAATATTGTAATTAATAAAAGTAAAAATATGATAACTTGAGGAAATGGGGAAGTAAGGGAAAAATAAATTAATCACAATCACTTGGACATTCATACCTCTTGGACTGCGTTCACAGGATCTGCTGCCAAGTTTCTGATTAGCTTTGATCCTCGACCTGCATATGCAATAAGCAGACAAGGTAAATATTCTGTTATCTGACATTTTCATAACTATAAAAAGTTTTTATATTACATATATGTACGTGAACATGCACTTTATACATGATACTAATGAAAAAAAAAATTAAAGTTCATAAAGTTAACTAGTTAATAACATGACATGCACTTTGGATGCTTGGAGTTGGAGCAAAAGAAGAAGATGGAATCAAATCCAAACCTCTGACAGTAATTAGTTTAATTTAGTTTCCACACATCAAGGGTTAAGCTAAGTTCCAAGTATATTAATGTTATTGATCATAATATGAAACACTAAGAAAATATCTAAAAAGACGAACCTGCAAAAGAAGTTGGCAAAAGTGATGCAGAAATGATGAGGAGGAAGAGGAGGCAGAACTTGTTGAGAAGCATGATGATGAGTGTTCAACTTGGTATTTTTCTAAATGTACGTACTTTCACAAATCTGATGTTTCCTATATATGTATATTAATGCACGAAGCAATAAATTCTCCCTAGAGAGGAAGGCCTACATGAAGTTGACAGTTTGTGTATTTTGTAATAAGAAACATAGTGCAATGTGTCTTGGTGCTCTTTAGTAATAAATTTATTCAAACAGAAAGGTACCTTAGACCACTTTGCTTTTGTTGGGGCACCAAGTCTAGCTAAGAAGTTAGTGGAATGACATATATTAATTAATTAGGATAATACTTAACCATATCTTAGTGGAAATTATTGGGTACCCCTAAGCTTTACATCAAATCAAATTTTCTACTACCAAACTTCTAATTTTGACAATATTTTTGCAGTTTTTGATCACTATATATATTTTATAAGTAAACAAAATGAATATATCTCTTTAAGTGGGAAATTCCACCCGAACAAACAAATGGATTCAAAGAGCAATTTAGGACTTAAATGAGATCCTGTGGTAGGGGTGTACAAGACCCGACCCTACCCGCCAACCCGTCCCGGCCCAAGCCTTTAGGGCCGGGTTGAACCCGGCCCGATCATTAAAAGAGACCGGGTTCGGGTTGATCTTTGAGTTACCCGACTTCGGGTAGGGTCGGGTTCGGGTTGACGCTCGGGTCACCCGGCCCGTCCCACATATATATTTTATAAAATTTTAATTTGTTATAATGATTAAAATGTGATACATGGTGCTCAAATTTATCTTACCATCTAGATGAGATTAAAATGTTTAACATATACCTTATGAATTAAATAAACGTTGGTCAAACTATGGACACTTTCATGCTCTAACAAGAGAAAATCATGTGTGTGTATTATGCATATGTGAGACAAGTGAATAAATGATCAAACAAAATGTAAACATCTCAAGTGCAATAGATTATGAAAGAATTGAATCCTTTCAAGTTATTTCTTCTAAAAAATAGTTCCAACTTATAACTCTTTTAGTATGTTATTATCTTTAAATTTTAAAATTAGTATCAAATAGTCTTAAACTTATTGTCCCTCGGGCCAACCCGGTCTCGTCCTATAAAGACCCGTCATAAATTGAACCCGCATAATGTCGGGTTGTTTCGGGTCTAGGGACGGGTTAGGGTCTATGAATTGACCCGATCAACATTTAGGGCCGGGTTAGGGTTAACCAAAACCCGTCCCAACCCGTCCCTTGTACACCCCTATCCTGTGGTGTGGAGTTTTATTTTATTTTATGGCTTATTAGTTATTCTTCCCCCTTGAGGATAGATTTCGGTTCGAATTAAACATGATAGTATGGTCAAAACAAGTTAGAACAACCATTGAGGTATTCAGTAATAACCTGCATGGTTTAGTCTTTGGTGAACATGGAACCTCAATTTTCGAAAACGTTGACTCTAAAGGACTTGAAACTTTCACATTATTCGATGATAACTTGGAAAATTTAGATTATGATGAATTTATATTTAAGTTTCGTAAAGGGTTTCAATAAACAAAAGCCAAATTGTTGATAATAACTTAAGTGATCAAGGTTCCAGTAGTGAACCAAGGTCGGCTTTTCTAAAACTGAACTAGAAAACAATTAAGAGAAAAACTTAAGACAAAATTGCATAAACTAAAACTTAAAGTAATAAAATAAAGCATAAATTTAATATATATATTTATATATATATGTGGAAAATTTATATTAAATTATGAAAAGAAAAGGAAAAAGGACTCCTATATATTAACTTAATTTGTGTAGTTGCTTGTCTGTGTGATCGATGTGTGAGAGTTTCGGAGTGTTATCTAGAGTCCAACCCTTTTTTCCAGATTTAACTATATTGGTCTTATTTATAGTACTGAAATCTGACTAGCACACTAATCCTACATACAAAATTAACATAAAGACAACTTCCTATTGTCTCGAGGTTCGGTTTCCTGCCCCAGCTCGATCCTTACACACTCACGTTCTGATAACCGCCTCCATCATGTGAGTGTGATACTTGATGTGTGAAGCTTCCATATTCCGTGAGATCTTGGGTTCTAATAGAACATATATAGGTCTCAGGAGTTGAAGATTCATGTCATGGCATTGGACTTCGAATTTCCATTTCATCACGTGTCTTGGTTTTCTCCAAATGATTTCTGCATACTTTGGCAAAGTTTGTGGAGTGTTGAGCTTGAACATTCCTTGCAATTTTGCAGCAATTAGACTAATCCCTCGTTTTAACTCAATTTTTTTCGAAACACCTTCAACAATTAGCACTTTTTGAACCTCTCCCTAAACGTGACTCCAGATTTCATACCTTACATAGACATTTGCTAAGCAACTGGAGTTCGATCTTCAGCTCTCTACTTCGAAACTAGAGTTACTTCAATTCAAATTTTTTGTAATAACAATATATCAAAAACAATTTTTTTAAAATTAAAATCTAACATGTTAAAGAAAATTGAATTTATTTTGCTTATAATACAATCCTATTCCTTTTCAACCATCGATTTAAAAGCAATTTGAAACTTGAAACTTTTATATGACTCAAAAGAGAGTATTAGTTGTCAATAGCTTAATATTGTCCCGATATATATTAATCATCATAATCTTTAATTAAGTCATAACGTATTTGGCATTATAAATTTTATCTCATGTATCCAGCAGGCTAAGTTTTATTGACTCAAATTAGTAGGGGCTGAATTGGAAAGTTAGAAAGCATGCGTAGTGATTAAGGGGATATGAATCCAAGTTTGTTGACACAAAGTGATATTAGGTTGACATAAAATATTATTTGTGCTTTGCAAGTGCTTCCAATTATCCTTAACGACAAGGACAAAGAACCAATTAACAATAAAAGGACATTGGTGGAGAATAAAGATGAGCACTCATGATTTTAAATACTCTTATCTCTTCTACTTCTTTTCTTGAAAGTAGTTTTAGGATGTTCAGGACCTCTAAGTCAAGCATTATCTTCGGGGTAGATTCTCCTCCTCCTCAATTAGGACTTAATAATTTGTCAACTTACAAGGAATAATTGGTAGGACTCGTCACCTAACTTAGACAAGAACTATGATGGAACGACCTTTAATGTGAAAATGTAAACTGCACAGTTAATAATTTTATCAGGATGCCATACTTAGTTTGAATATTTAACACATAAAGTTAAATGTAGGTTTAAGCTTCTATTAATCAAATTCAAAGGATTGCTAAATGTGGCTTAAGCTTCTATTAATCACTAGTTGGTGGAATGTTATTTTTGAATCAGAGATATTCTAAGACGAGATTGGATTGTAAAGTTCATGCATATTTCTCATTTATGCAACACTGTCGCAGATGCTTTGTTACGACAAGTTCCAAACGATGAATTCCTCGTGTTTTTGGAAATTTTGTCATTCCTTTGTTTTTCTTTTTTGTGTTACGACAATCTTGCGTAGTTTCTTTTGCTAATTGCTGTTTATTTTTCTATATGTAAAAAAAATTAAAGAAGAAAAGATACAGAAAATATAGGACTAATATATACATGATATTTTTTTTGGTACATCGGAAAAGAATATATACATGATATGATATTGAGTGTCACTCTTAGCACATATTTTTTTGGAACACAACTCACACAAAGAACTCCATTCACAACATATATCAATAAGCAGTGCCATTAGCCTTATCCTTTTGCATGCATGTTGCGTTAATCGTTATAAATCCAATTATTGTGGCTTACTCTGTCGATTCAGTAGTGGCCACAGCATTATAAAGGATCCATTTATAATAGTTAAAGTGTGATTTTCAAAATAAATGTTCTTCAAGTGCATCTCATACTTTTGATATTGATCTCTCATACAAAGATTTTTTTAGTTATTATTAGGAGCGCACTTTGGCATCACAATATTATAACATTTTGTATCTTCAATTTTTTATCAAGGTTTTTGCTTTTTTATTTATTTTGCTGTCACTCATTTTGTCCTATAGTAAGACCTGGTGGACAATTGACAATTCCATATCATCACTGATTAGCATGACTCAACTTGTTTCTTTGTATTGTTTCTTGGGAACTTTGCAAGTCATCCACGAAAAGGTATGGTGGAAGGGTGGCTCAAGAAGAAGAAAGGTGGGGAAGAAATGTGGAAGGGGCGGCATTGTGGAAGAGTGTGTGGTGGTAGGGAAGGAGAAGAATGGTGAGAGAAGATCATAATATATGAAGGGGTAGCTTGGACAATGGCCTTAATGAGAACCTTTCTTATCGCACTAGAAAGAGCTCTCTCCTTCCATACTTTAAGCTTCTTCCATACCTTTTCCTTGACAAAATTAAATACTTGAGTTTTGGACTTACCAATAATGGTGGGCAAACCCAGGTACTTCTCATAGCTCTCTACTTCCTTAACTCCCATCAGTTGTGTTAGTTCATCAACTATGATACTAAGCACGTTTCTGCTAAAGGAGAGTTGTGACTTACCAAGGTTGATCTTCTGTCCTGATGCATTCTCATAAGATTGCAAAACATACATGATTTACTGCGCTTCCTGGACATTAGATTGGGAAAGATAATGCTGTCGTCGGCAAAAAGAAGACACGAACCAAAACATGTGTCCCGTTCTGTCCTGTTCTGACCTGTCTACCAAATGAATAAGGTGGCTGTAGGGAATTAGTTCCCTTAGATCCGAGTTAGTCAACTGACTAAGTTAGTTGGCCTGAGTGTATAGTTTGGGTCGGTTAGTAGTTAGCACAGGGGGAATAAATAGTCATTCTTGCATTTATCTGGTACTCTTCTCAGCATTAGAGAGAGATAACCAGAGTGATCAATGAAGATTCTTCTCAGTTTTACCTCCTCCATATCTGGTACCGATCACATAGACTGAGAGAGTACTGGAGTTAACATCAACTCAATTTAGAGGGAATACTATTGCACTCATATAAGGAAATTGCTTTACAGAAAAATAGAAGGTTGAAACCTACATGCAGATGACTATTGGCAGTTTAGTCCAATTCATATGTCAGTTAAATTACATACCATGCCTATTAAAATTTAAAAATACTGGAACAAATAAGGTTCAAAATCCTTTGAGAGATAGAAGGCCATAAGAATATAGCTCAATAAACAACCATATCAAACAACCTGAGCAAGATGACTATGAAGAGGAAGCAGCATCTCCCAGTTTATCATCACTTTCTCGGCGTAGACTGTTTTCTCTGCTGTAAACAGCCTTAGCACCCTGAAAACCAAAACGGAGATCTCTTAATTAGATATAAAAAAATGTTGAAGGTGATAATTGAAATCCTTACTTCAAGCTAATATGCAATAATAGGAAACAACCTGATGCACAAACATCAGAAATCAACGAAAAGTCAAAAACACTTACTTGAAAGACAGCTCCTAACTTCTTCAATGCTTTGGCTCGAGACCTCACAACATCTTTGGAAGCACTAGGATCTCTAAGAACCTGAGGAAATAACAAGTTTATTGGTGACGAATTGATATTTTAGCATAAATTTATTCGCTGTTATTATTGCATGTTCAATATGTTAAGTAAATATGTGGGAAGGCTGGAGTGTTCATAGTTCACCTTTAGCTTTCCAAAATAAAAGATAATACCACTGGGATCCAAGTTTTTCATAGAGTAAATGCCTTAAATAAGGTCTAAACAGTTGATCGAAGATTAAAAAGTAATGAAGAAATAATATAGGTGTAGTCAGCAAAGTGAAATTTCTTCCAAGCAAACCATAAGAACATTAACGAATGGCAGGTAAGTAGGGGAAAGACTCGTATTAATTTCTATGCTATTAAACAAGAAAATTATTTTCAATCGACAGAAAGAAAATTATGCTACTTACTGCTTGGCAAACATGTGAGAGAGTTGATTCAATATCAATTACGTTGATCTTCCATAGGGAATTAACCATGGTATCCTTCTTGTCTTCAACAGCTTTCACCAAGTCTTCTTCTTTGCTTTCTCCTTGGTTTATTTTCTTGAGATCTTCTTGTATTTGAATTAGGGACACAGCTCCTACCCAAGCAGTTAAGTTCCATTAGAATCTTCAAATTTGATAAACACCCATATTCCTTCAACTTGATAGATTAGCCAAATATAACAATAAATAGTCTACAACCTGAAGCTGCCATCACTTGAGACTTCATACGATGACCTTTGTCTCGTACCCACTCAGCTAAAAAGGGAACATTCATAAACCGTATATCCCTTCCAAGTTCTCTTGAAGCTTTTCGTGTGTAGATGTAGCCAATTGTATGCAACATGGCCTCTCCAAAAGCTGAAAGTAATGTCAGGTATGAGTTAACAGAATTTAAGGGGAAGAGAAGAATCACGATCGAACAAACATATTGTTACTATATGAAATTTATAATATAGCTTCCATCCTTCTTATGTGCACTGTGTTGACATTATCATTATTAGATATTAAAACGGTTAAAAGAAAGACGATGTATGTTTGATGAAATCCACGTGTTTAAATTACAAATGAGGTGTCATGATGCATATAGACCTGTTCAAAAACCACCACGCCATTCTGTCATGACCACTATTTAACAACACTGATTGATGGCCAATTTAGAAAATATGTTGACAATTTGGCATAGACAATAAAATTGATATTCTTGATAACAATAAGTCTGGTATTTCATTCAACAATACACAAATACAATTAGAGGAAAAAAGGAAGGAATTTACCAGCTGTTGAAAGATGACGCGCTTCTGAATTTGCCCATGCTGTAAATTCATCTACACGACCATCAACAAATGGTTGCAGACGATCTTTCAGAATTGATATCAGCTTCTGCTCCCTTTCCTTCTGCCATGCCTACAGATACAAGGGAAGAGCTTTAGCTACCACAATATGGGGAGGGGAATCAGTACAAGAGGCTGGGAACTAGAGCAATTGAAAAAAATTAGAATACCTTCATCTTTTCATGAATTCTCTGCCTGTGAACTTCAGGGGCTTGGGAGTCTTCCTCAACTTCTATAGATGCTAAAGAAGCCAGTGCAAGTTGTCCAATATATTCTTCAAACAGTTCACTTCCAAAAAGCATCCCAAATACAGCCGTAGGATCCAACATGGTATCTCTGATAAAAAAACAGATACACTCACACAGTGTACTCAGGTTTCTCAATTAATGAGCAAATACTTGAACATTCTAGTACATACTAACATTCATCTGAACAAGATTATAGGAGATTCCAGTTAAATCATCAAAGCCTTAATCGAGTAGATCGTGATTGACACTAATTTTGGGGGTTGATATGTTAGATACTAATTTAAGAGTTTA